>NC_056734.1:910674404-910719404 GCF_019279795.1 Protopterus annectens
CTACCTCGATCTGGCTAAGGCCTTCGATACAATACCCCACTCGGGTATCATTGAAAAACTCATCAGCTTAAATGTTAACCCATACATCACAAGATGGGTTGCAAACTGGCTGAGTGACAGAACCCACAGGGTCAGAGTTGCTGGCGCCATGTCAGACTCAAAGCCTGTCACAAGTGGTGTCCCACAGGGCTCAGTCCTGGGCCCACTCTTGTTTGGCATCTACTTTTCCAAGTACAAGCAAACACAGGAGGGTTATGGCTGACAAAGTTTGCAGATGACTGCAAACTGGGCGCCATAGTAGAAAACACATCTGACACAGATATCCTTCAGAAGGGTCTCACAGAAACGGATAACTGGTGCCAGAGCCACGGCCTAAAGTTAAATGCCAAAATGCATAGTCATACCCTTTGGGAAAAACAAGGTTACCCCTAGCTACCAAATAGGTGGCAATCCACTGAGCACAGAAGAAGTTATCAGGGACCTGGGGACCCAGGTTGATAGTAGTCTGTCATTCGACACCCATGTAGCTAAAGTAGTTAGGAAGACCTTCTACATTGCCCACCTTATCATGAAGGGATTCTCATCTAGATCAAGGGAGGTTATAGTCTCCCTTTACTCATCACTCATCAGACCAATGATTGAGTACAATGCCCCATTCGGAATGTATCTGACCCGACACTTGCAGCAGCTGGAGAGGCCACAAAAGTTCCTCACCAAAAGGATAAAGGGTCTCAAAATATATCCTATGCTGCCCGACTGAAAGAACTCCAGCTCTATTCAGTCACCGCTTGCTCAGAGGTGACCTTTGCCTAACATACAAGGCCATGTCAAACCCAGATTTGATGAATATGCTTCACCTCAAAAATCTAGATCCATCAGAGCCACAAGGGCGGAGACATAAACCTCGACACGGCTATTAATAGGACGTGCTGGAGGGATAGATTCATCACCCAAAGACTCCCTATGCTGTGGAACAAAATCCCGGTACATGTGAGGCAGAGTACCTCGCTGGCCTTGTTCAAGAGAAATCTTGACCAATGGATGGGAGATCGCAGATATACCCCAGGGATTACCTCAGTGTCACTGCTCGACAGAGGCACAGCAAAATAATGGGTATAGTTCCCCATACTAAAGGGGTGGCGTAAGCCACAAAACGATGGGCTAGGCTTGTAAATGCCCTCGGGCAGATAGCCTAGTATGAACCTATGAACCTATGAACCTATGAACCTATAACTAACACTCTCTGTCCGGTGTTAACAAAAAACACCCTTTTATTAGTTAAAGAAACATTAACCCTATAAGATGTACTGTTTTACTTACAATATATTCTATATTACAATTCAAAAGCCACATAGCTTACACTTATATTGTTAACCAAAACTGGTTGAGAAGACAGGCAAAAACATGAGAAAGGTACAGGTAACCTTGTATTGATTAGTGGGCTGTGCCCATAATGAAGTAGTCAGCATTAATGTGGGTGCTCATACTGTGAGTGGAGGGTCGTAACACAACACATTTGGGAAATTTTTACCACTATAAGAGATATGGGCAACAGTGGTGCTTGCACTGGGCTGGATTTACGATGGCTTGCATGGAGTCTACGAATAGAGTAAGACTCCATGCAGCCATCATGTCCAACGAGCGATCCACGAACAGCCTGTAGGGCCATGTAAGAGAGCTCCTAACACGTCTCCTACACAGAGAGGGCTGTGATATGCAAATTACCCCGCTTGCAGCCAAAAGGCATGCAAATGAGGTAAATTTGTGATCCAGGAAGCAGAAACCTGTCCGAGTAGGAGACGTGTTAGCTGCAGAAATGTACTCAGTTGACAACTGAGTACCGTTCTGCAAATAGCACAATGGAGCCTTGTCAGCTCCAAATAAAGGTTGCATATGGTTGAGGAAGCATGCCAATGGCCAAATATATGGCCATTGAAAAGTTTCCCTGATGCAAAATTAAAATAAAAATATTTTTTTTTCGGTGATTTCCGATGTTTAAGCATAGCGCAGCACCGTGCAAATGGGGTGCGCTATAAAAATCATAAAATAAGGCAATAAAAGCCACAAACATGGAATTTATGAAAATTGTCAAATTTCAATGTAAGGGAATAGCAGGCTGAAGACAACATGGCCACCAAGTAGGGGTTGCTAAGGGGAGAAGCCCAGTCTAAGACATGTAACCAAGCATTAGTAGGCAATCCTATGTAAATGAGTGTTAGGATAGTGAATTGCACTTTTACATAGCAAATGAGCACTGTCAGTGGAGTGTAGGAGTAGGATATGGGGAGGAACAGAGTAGGAGATAGGTGACATCACAAGGGGGGTATGTATGAAAGTAGTGCAGCTCATTGGAGGACAGTGGCATCTGTTAGGTGTCAGTTAGACATCATGGAAAGAGGTGTGTCAACAGGTAGGCCAGGGAAAGCCAAGAAATGGAAGGTGTATACTGTGGATAACACCAAAGTTTCTTGCTGAGTAGGTATGCACGCGTGCGCACGCCTGTAAACTTGAGTAAGACAGGGTGCATGCGTGGAAGCGTGAGTGCGCGTGTTTAAGCCGGAGTAAGCATGTATAAGGTTGTTGGAAGACCTGTAAACTTGTTTGTGCTGGTGTGCACGCATTTTAGCCCGAATAATCGTTTTAGTCCATCTAAGCATGTATGCGCGTGTGTGAGCTGCTGTGAGCTTGTTTGCGCTTGTATGCGCGTTGCTCCCCCTGAGGAAACAGAAAGGAAAAAGGAAGCACAACAAATAGCAGGAAGCTACCAGGTGATACTAGTAGAGCTAGCAGGTAAAACCAATCCCAATCAGGCAATAATACAGGCAGAGCACTAGCCTAGCCCAGCCCAGCACTTAAAACTCTGCAAACAACAGTGCAGTTTGTTTCTCACAAGAGACACTGAAACACTGGAGTATGCTACTAGAAGTGAACACTGAAAAAGGTTCACTCAGACAAAAAATGCTAGGGGCTGCCATTGCTGTTATAAGATGACATATGCAACATGCTGAGGGTGGTGACAATGCAAATGCTGCCGGACAACCCACAGTGAGGAGACGGAGAAGAGTGTACAGGCCCAGGGTCACCTACCACGGGTTACATGAGCTGGAGATATTGGGGCGCTATAGAGTGGACAGAGACCTCCTGCAGCAAATTGTGGAGCTGTGCAGGCCATGCCTCACACACAGAACCAACAGAGGGGAACCCATCCCAGTGGAAACCAAGGTATGTGTTGGCCTAAGAATACTAGCAACAGGTACCTTTCAGAGACCAACTGGTGATATAATGGGGATATCACAGGCATCAGTATCCAGGGTACTGCACCAGTTCCTGGATGCCATGTCAGCACATGTCGGTGATCATGTATATTTCCCCAATTTCCATGATGTATTGGCCAGCAATATGCGTCTCTTCCAGCAAATAGCAGAATACCCTGAGGTAGTGGGTGCAATAGACTGCACGCATATACGCATCAAAGCACCAACTGGTGATTGGGGTAGGGCCTACATTAACCACAAGGGCTTCCCCTCCATCAACTGCCAGGTCATGTGTGATGCCAAGGGCATAATAATGAATGTGTGTGCTGGCTGCTCTGGAAGCTGCCATGATTCCCATACCTGGCATCTGATGCAGCTGTACCAGACATTTGCCAATGGGGACATCTCACATGGTCACTTAGTGGGGGATGCTGGCTATGCACTGGAGCCGTGGCTGATGACACCCATCAGAAATGCAAACACACCTGAACAAGAACGCCATAATCAGGCACACGCACAGACACGAAATTTAATCGAGCGTGTGTTTGGGTTGCTCAAGTCATGGTTCTGGTGCCTGGACACATCTGGTGGAGCCTTGCAATACTCACCAACTACATGTACCCAAATTGTCATGGTATGTGGTATGCTACATAATATGATCCTGCGAAAACAGCTGCAACAGGACTAGCATAGGCCTGGGCCAAACAGCCCCCCACCAGTGCCAAGGCCATCACAGGCAGAGCGTGACTCGGAGGAGGAACAACCTGAGCCTGCAGTATGTGCATCCGACATAGGCAGCCCTGCAGCACCACCTGAGGCATGATTGCAATGTGTTAAGCAATATAAGGTAGTGCTAAACAGCATTTACCACCATGTTGTATATGCAATCTTGATGACCTTCAGTAGCATCCTACCCTCACCAAACATGAGGCCACAATATGAAGACAAGATGATCAGTTACAACAATTGGTTTAAGTATTGGTGTCAGTGAAAGGGGATTCAATGCCTGTCAGCCTGGGATGAGATGCTTGACAAGACATGATGCTTTGCTAGGGATGGATTTCACCTATCACCTGTGGCCTATTGGATATTGCCAAAGGCTCTTGTCACCCCCATAGTGCCTTTTCTAGGTAAGGCTCAAAACACAAACCCACCTCCATAGGTATCACAAGGGATAAGAAAGTATAAGTAATGCTACTCAATGCCAGAAGTCTAAACTGCAAGATGCACACACTCCAAACACTCCTCAGCATGGAGAATGTTGATATCTGTGCAGTAACAGAAATCTGGTTCAAGGCACCCAAGAGTATCCTAGTATTCACAGGTACACCTCATACCATGCTTTACAGCTGCAAAACATAGAACAAACTACAAAAGGAGGGTGAGTATCACTATTTGTCAAAGATACCCACACCCCCAGGTTGGTGGCACAGCATGAAGCATCAGAGACTACCCATGTGTAACCAACAGTGGGTAAAACCGCCTTCCAGTTCATAGCCTGCTACAGACCACCCTCCTAAACCCAGGAACCACACTTGGCTGACTGGAGAACACATGAAAATATGAAGAACTCCCCAAACACCATTATAAATGGGCGTCTTCAACTACCCAAACATACACTGGGAGCATTACCCTAGCTCCAACACCCTAGGCCAAAGGTTCCCTGAATTTATAAACCAAAATGCTATGGAACAACTTGCTACCATTCCCGCAAGAGGGGAAAACATACTGGACCTGATCACCACCAACATGGGGACTCTATGCCTAAGACCAGAAGTGTATCCCTCACTGGTACGATCCCACCAGAAGTAATCTCACTGGATATTCACATCCCCACCCCAGCCCATGGCCAGAAAACCACAGTGAAAAATGTTCACTAAAGCATATGTCACACACCTCAAAACCGAGGTGGAATCATTCACAGCCCCTGTGTCTGTGGAAAATACGGCCCAGACCTCATAACCCTTTATAAACGCATTCTATGAACACCGTCAGGAATGCATGGATCATGCAATCCCAAATAAAACCAAGACCCTATCCTCCAAAGGCAGGCATCCTGTTTGGTGGACCCCAGCCATAAACAAACCATACAATACAAGGAGGAAGCTACTATATGATAGATCCAAATCACAAAAAGGGAAGCCATCTCTGACCAGTATTATTGAAAAACAACGTCCACACATAAAATTGTCTAAGGCCATCTGTGAGATAAAAATTGTACAGGACACCAAGGATAATCACAAGGCATTCTTTACTTATTGTAGGAACCTGTGTGGGAATCCCCAGGTATGTTCAGAATTAGTCCAAAATGACAAACAATACAACAAACCCACAGACATTGCCAACATCCAAGCTGACAGATTCAGTGCAAACCCCCCTCCCCCCAACAAAAGGGCAAATATCTATCCCAGCAGAGGGCTGGCCCCCTGACATTGCAGATGCTCAGGTAACAGCCAGCCTCTCCAAAGCAAAACCCACAGCATCAATGGGACCAGATGGTGTCCTGGGCTGTGTCGAACATGAACCCCAAAAAGAATTGAACACACACATAAAACCACTGTTCAATGTCAGCCTTAACACACAATATGTACCCAAAGAGCAGTGTACAGCAACAGTGGACCCTCTCCACAAAGGTGGTGCCTCAACAGATACTGCAAACAATCGCCCCAGAAGCCTGACTAGGTTGATCTGCAAAGCTATGGAAAGGATCATCATTGACCTCAGAAATAAACATATTGGGGACACACAGACACTGGATCCTACCCATTTTGGCTTTGTTAAGGGCAGATCCTGCCTCTTAAACCTAGTTGAGTCATTTGAAACAGTCACCAAGGCCATTGACGAGGGGATGGTGGTCCACACAGCCTACCTGGACCTTGCAAAAGCCTTCATACAGTACCCCACTTGGTCATCATAGATAAGATCACCAGCTTCAATAGAAACCCCTATGTCACTAGATGGGTTGCAAACTGGCTCAAGGACAGGACCCACATGGTCTGAAATGCTGGAGCCATGTCAGACCACAAACAAGCTACAAGTGGCATCCCACAAGGCTCAGTCTTGGGGCCTCCCTCGTTTGGTATATATTTCTCAGAGGTACAGGCCAACACAGAAGGACTGTTGGTGAACAAGTTTGTAGATGATTGCAAACTGGGCACCATAATCGACCCTCCAGCTGACACAAGCATCCTACAAAAGGGCCACATAGAAACAGACAACTGGTGTCAGAGCCATGTCCTCAAGCTAAACACAAAACAGTGTATAGTCCTCCCCTTTGTCAAAAACTAAGTGCCCACAAATTACTACATATGTGGTAACCCATTAAGTATGGAAGAAGTGATAAGGGACCTGGGGACCCATTCGACAACCATGTGGCCAAAGTGTTCAGAGAAACATTTCATATAGCCCACCTAATCATGAAGATAATCACATCTACAACAGTGGAGGTCATTGTGCCTCTTAACTCATCCCTCATCAGGCCCATAATTGAGTACAATGCCCCTTGTGGGATGTACCTTTTCAGACACCTGCAGCAGCTGGAAAGACCACAAAGGTACCTCACCAGGAGGATCAAAGGGCTCAAACACATGCCAGTCACTGCCCAGTTAAAGAAACTGCAGTGGCATACTGCCTGCCCAGAGGTGATCTGTGCCAGATGTATAAAGCCATGCCCAACCTGGAATCAATGGACATGCTGCACCTTGGAAAATCAGAATCCCATCAAGCTATGCACTCAAGAGACCTGAACCTCAGGACTGAAATAAATAGGACATGCTGGAGTGACAGATCCATAACCCAGAGGCTCCCCCCACTCTTGAGTAAACTCCCACTCCAGGTTAGCCAGAGTCCCTCATTGACTCTCTTCAAGAGGAATCCTGATGAGTGGATGGGAGATTGTTTACCCTGGGTATCACTTTTATGTCACTGTTAGCCAGAGGCACAGTATACTAACCATGAAAAATGTAATGGCAAACTCCACTTACAATGTGTGTTGAAAGCCAAACACACTCTGGCTAGGATTATAAATGCCCTAGGGCAGATAGCCTAGTATGAACCTATGAACAGAATCACACACACCAAGTAGTACAACTGTGGTCACTGTGGAGTAATGTTTGCCAATGTCCACCCAAGTTGGTGAATACACAGCAATGTCAGACAAGCCTGGTTTAAGTAGGCCATAGCTGAACAAAATGCAACGTGCTCATACTTGCCCTTAATAAGTCTGGTCAGTATGAGCATTAATAGCAGTGATGGGACTCAAACCCATGATACTGTGCACTATAGTGAAAGTACTGAACCACTACACCATTGCAGTATTCTGCCAGCATGAGACAATGTTGCCAAGTCTTTGCAAACTATCCCATGGAAACCCTGCAAGCACAGCATAATCCCTGTTGAGTTATGACACAAAGGAGTCTGGCAGTAAGAACACAACATGTCTTCCAACACACACAGTATTAATGTCAATATTGGTCATGTTCACACACAACCACAAATGTAGTGGACTTCAGATCACAACATATGGAAAGGTCACACTGGGCATGCTCACACACTTGGATAAATGAGACAGATGTCAGGCAACAAACCATGGAAAGCCTGAAATGGGCATGCTCACACACTTAGGCCATGTCTGAGTATAGCAGTCAGTCACACATATCTGGCAGTTGTATGTGTTAAGCCAGGAACCTCCCACGATCCAGCAATCCACCCTGTGCACACAGTTAAATGACAACAGACACATATTAATATACCGGAACCCTGTCATGATCAGACATGTTACACAGATACACACGTTGTTCACATAAACTGTGAAAGCTACGGCAATAAAGACCTGCGAACAGTAGCAGCAACAAATATTGTGCATCCCAAACATAAACATAGGTGCAGAGGTGTATACTAGGCTGTCTGCCCTGGGGAATTCATAAGCCTAGGCAGAGTGTATTTGGCGTCTGCCTCTCCAGTAGAGTAGCCTACTGTGCCTCTGTAAAGTAGGTCACAGAAGGCACCCTTTAAGGCTACTTTTCTGTGCCTCTGTCAAGCAGGGATACAGTGGAGATCCCAGGGGTGAATTTGCAATTTCCCATCCATGCGGCTGTATTTTGCTGGAAGAGGGTTGGTGAAGGGCTATGTCTAACTTTAATTGGGATTCAATTCCAGAGTGAGGGGAGCCTGTGAGTAATGAATCTGTCCCTGCAGCATGTCCTATTTATGTTTGTGCTGAGGTTTACATCCCTGGAGTGTGTAGCTGTAAGGGTCTTGGATGTTATGAGGTGGAGCATGTCCATTACTTCTGGGTTTGAAATGGCTGTGTACGCCAGGCATAGATTACCTCTGGGTAGGCGTTAAGCAACTGAGTAGAGCTGGAGATCCTTTAGCTGAGCTGCATAGGACATCTGTGTGTAGCCCGTGATTCTCTTGGAGAGGTACTGCTGTGTTCACTGTAGTTGCCACAGGTGTTGGGTAAGGTACACCCCAAAAGGGGCATTGTAGTCAAACATGGTCCTGATGAGTGAGTAGTAGAGGGCCACAATGACCTCACATGATATACATGCAAACACCCATGTGAGAAGGAGGGCTATACAAAGTTCTTAGCAATGACTCTCTGTCAATGTGATTAGCAAATGAGAGATTATGATCTATCTGGGTCTGTGGGATATTGCTCTGTTATGTAGTAGCTTCCTCTTTCTGTTGTACAGCTTATATATGGCTGGGGTCAATCAGACAGGTCTCTTGTTTTGGAGGAGTCATGGTTTTATGTGGGATAGCATGATCAATGCATACCTGCAGCTGCTCATACAATGCGTTTGTAAAGAATTGTGCAGATTGGTCTGTATTAACCTCCAGCACAGGGCCTCTGAAGTATTCCACCCCAGTCTTCAAAAGTGCAAAGTCTGCTTTTGAGAAATTCTTTACAGTGATTTCCTTGGCTGGGTGTGGGGACAGGATATGGATGTTCAGGGAAAGTTGATCATGGTCTGATCTTAACAATGACAGTTCTACCTCTGGTGTGGAACATAGAGTCCCCATGTTGGTGATGATCAGGTCCAATATGTATTCTCCCTAGTGGGTGTGGTGACTGGTTGTGCCATAGCACATGGATTCACAAATTGTAGTGGCTGTAGGGTGATGTTGAGGGCTTGAGTAGTATCCCCAGTCAATATTTATGTACCTGAAGTCAACCACTATAATGGTGTGTGTGAAGACCTTCATATCAGACACTGTTCCCAGGAAAGCCAAGTGTGGTTACTGGGTATGGGTGGGTGGTCTGAACTACACACCAAACCAAAAGGCAGTTTTGCACAATGGTAGGTGTATATGTATGGCCTGTCATGCTTAGTGCAGTGGGACCAACCCAGAGGTGTCTGTATCTGTGATGTATATGGATACACCCCCTACTTGTGTTCTGTGTCACAAGTCCTGTGGTCACGAAGCATGGTATAGAACATAACCTGGCAGTGCCAGTGTGCATATGTGACCCTGAACTAGGTTTCTGTGAATGCACAGATATTGTTATTCCCCATACTGAGGGATAGTTAAAGATGTACATTCTTCTTTGGAAAGACTGATGATGTCAGCACCCTATAAATACAGCAGGAGAAGGGAAATCATCCAGTAATGCGAATAGTGCACTGTGCTAATGCGTCTGTCTCAAGTATCATAACGTAGTTAGGTAGAGGTTTGAATCCTGAAAATGTGGTGGGGGGGCAGGGGTGTGTGTATGTCTGCAATTCTTTGTGAAAGGAATGGCCATTTTGAAGACTGGGATAACACACTAAAGGGGGGGGGGCAGGGGTGTGTGTATGTCTGCAATTCTTTGTGAAAGGAATGGCCATTTTGAAGACTGGGATAACACACTAAAGGGGGGGCAGGGGTGTGTGTATGTCTGCAATTCTTTGTGAAAGGAATGGCCATTTTGAAGACTGGGATAACACACTAAAGGGGGGGGGCAGGGCTGTGTGTATGTCTGCAATTCTTTGTGAAAGGAATGGCCATTTTGAAGACTGGGATAACACACTAAAGGGGGGGGCAGGGGTGTGTGTATGTCTGCAATTCTTTGTGAAAGGAATGGCCATTTTGAAGACTGGGATAACACACTAAAGGGGGGCAGGGGTGTGTGTATGTCTGCAATTCTTTGTGAAAGGAATGGCCATTTTGAAGACTGGGATAACACACTAAAGGGGGGGCAGGGGTGTGTGTATGTCTGCAATTCTTTGTGAAAGGAATGGCCATGTTGAAGACTGGGATAACACACTAAAGGGGGGGGCAGGGGTGTGTGTATGTCTGCAATTCTTTGTGACAAGAATGGCCATTTTGAAGACTGGGATAACACACTAAAGGGGGGGCAGGGGTGTGTATATGTCTGCAATTCTTTGTGAAAGGAATGGCCATTTTGAAGACTGGGATAACACACTAAAGGAGGGGCAGGGGTGTGTGTATGTCTGCAATTCTTTGTGAAAGGAATGGCCATTTTAAAGACTGTGATAACACACTAAAGGGGGGGCAGGGGTGTGTGTATGTCTGCATTTTTTTGTGAAAGGAATGGCCATTTTGAAGACTGGGATAACACACTAAAGGGGGGGGGCAGGGGTGAGAGTATGTCTGCAATTCTTTGTGAAAGGAATGGCCATTTTGAAGACTGGGATAACACACTAAAGGGGGGTGCAGGGGTGTGTTTATGTCTGCAATTCTTTGTGAAAGGAATGGCCATTTTGAAGACTGGGATAACACACTGAAGGGGGGGCAGGGGTGTGCGTATGTCTGCAATTCTTTGTGAAAGGAATGGCCATGTTGAAGACTGGGATAACACACTAAAGGGGGGGGCAGGGGTGTGTGTATGTCTGCAATTCTTTGTGAAAGGAATGGCCATTTTGAAGACTGGGATAACACACTAAAGGGGGCAGGGGTGTGTGTATGTCTGCAATTCTTTGTGAAAGGAATGGCCATTTTGAAGACTGGGATAACACACTAAAGGGGGGCAGGGGTGTGTGTATGTCTGCAATTCTTTGTGAAAGGAATGGCCATTTTGAAGACTGGGATAACACACTAAAGGGGGGGCTGGGGTGTGTGTATGTCTGCAATTCTTTGTGAAAGGAATGGCCATTTTAAAGACTGTGATAACACACTAAAGGGGGGCAGGGGTGTGTGTATGTCTGTAATTCTTTGTGAAAGGAATGGCCATTTTGAAGACTGGGATAACACACTAAAGGGGGGGCAGGGGTGTGTGTATGTCTGCAATTCTTTGTGAAAGGAATGGCCATTTTGAAGACTGGGATAACACACTAAAAGATGTACATTCTTCTTTGGAAACACTGATGATGTCAGCACCCTATAAATACAGCAGGAGAAGGTAAATCATCCAGTAATGTGAATAGCATGCTGCGCTAATGCGTCTGTCTCAAGTATCATAACATCGTTAGGTAGGGGTTTGAATCATGCAAATGCTGTGTGGGGGGGGGGTCAGGGCTGTCTGTATATCTGCAATTCTTTGTGAAAGGAATGGCCATTTTGAAGACTAGGATAACACACTAAAAGATGTACATTCTTCTTTGGAAACACTGATGATGTCAGCACCCTATAAATACAACAGGAGAAGATAAATCATCCAGTAATATGAATAGCGTGCTGCGCTAATGCGTCTGTCTTAAGTATCATAATATAATTAAGTAGGGGTTTGAATCCTGCAAATGCCATATAGGGGTGTATGTATGTCTGCAATTCTTTGTGAAAAAAATGGCCATTTTGAAGACTGGGATAACACACTAAAAGATGTGCATTCTTCTTTGGAAACACTGATGATGTCAGCACCCTGTAAATACAGCAGGAGAAGAGAAACCGTGCAGTAATGCAAATAGTGTGCTGTACTAATGCATCTCTTTCAAGTGCCATAACCTAGTTAGGTAGGGGTTTGAATCCTGCAAATGCCATGTGTGCATTTGTCACACAGTTTGTGAAGGTGTTGTGTGTTTTGCTTTCATTATTGTATGACATAGTATTATAACAGTAATTGCCATGCACACATCAGGTATGTGTTTGCCACATACAGGTATGTACCTGTGACCTATAATAGTTCCTATGCGTGAAGCCTGCCCCATATGAATACAGTTGTTACCTTTGCCGCCATGTGCCGCAGCTTACCAGACCTTAGGCCATACATGAATGTTTGTGACAATGCAAGCTACTGCAGTGATCTGTGTCCTAGGCCAACTATGTGACACACACCCATGAAAGCTTTGATAGATTAATGTGGGTGACGGTTCATGTCTGCAGTATATGTCAGACATGTTAAAACACAGCAAAGTCTGTGAGTGATGGCCATCCAGTGTAGGTGTATGGCAACTGTTGCCAATATGCATACAGACACCTTCTTGTTTAGGTGATACAAAGAGGGACTGCAGAATACCTTTGAAAATGTGAATATCACAGGATAGACAAGATAACACCTGTCCATGTGTACACACCATTACCCATTCTACATGATGGGTGCTACCACCTACATGGTACTGTTGGAATACTATGTTAATTACATGCCAATGACAATGCCACAGTAGCGTTACAGCAATATACCATGGCTTGGACAACAGGTATCTGTCCGTATGATGCCCTTGTGGTGGTTAGGTGTGTCATGTGTAGAATGCATTGTAGGCCACTGTATGTATTTGCAGTCATGGATAGACATATCCATAGTGTGTTGGCATGTACATGAGACTGCTAAATGCCAAAGGGTATTGTTCCCAGGGATGTGTGGGGCTCAGTAACAATGGCTACTGGTATAGTGTAGTACTACAGGGATAGCACTGACACCAGGTTCCTACGTCTGTGTATCAGTTGAGGAGATACCATGCAATGACCACTGAATGTCAGGCTATGTAAGATGTGTATACTACCAGAATGCAGACCATTGACATGTGGAAACCGTATCACCCACAGCATACTGTCAAACCATGTCATGTTCCATGCTGACCATGTTCACAAATGTACACCTGCAAATTGGTGATGCAAACATCACACATGTACTGTCCACACCCCAACACATGCAGGTACAGGTACACACATCCAGTCGACATATATGTGTGTGTGTGTTAGTGAGGGACAACAGTACAAGATGGGGCAACGTTGCTGTGATGTGTGTGTGTATGTGTTAGCCCTAGGTGTTAGCATTATGTGTGTGTATGCATGCACACAGTTCCACCATGTGGCTGCCATATACGGGTGTTTGTGGACAGCCACAGACTGTACCTGCCAGGTCATACAGGTCACTGCCTCTGGCCACGGACACAGTACCTGTGCCTGGCAGGGGTGCTACGGACAGTATCAGGTACTAAGCCAGACTGGGTACTGTCATTAGAAGCAGAGGGTTGTTGACTGGACACATGTCCCTGCTGGGACTGTCCAGAGCCACGTGCACGTGGTCTTCTAGAACGGTCTAATGACAGCACAGACCCAGCATTGCTGGGGCTGGTACTGGCACTATGGGAGTGGCTGCGGGTTTGTTGTTGTCTGCGATGACTGGCAGCTGATAATGTTGCTGGCAGACGTCCACGTCGATGCCTCAACCGTCCTGCACTGTCCTGGCTCCTGGACATGTAGTTGTGGAACAGATCTAATGCGTCTCCCCAACATTTATCAATGACCTCGCTGATGTTACCGATGGCAGATGCAACATTGCGCATAGTGTCATTCATAGCGGTGCGATGTGCTCTAAGCTCCCTCAGACCCTGTCTGGTGTACCATTCCATACATGCCTGTGCCTGCATTACAGCCCGGAACATAGCTGAGGTTGATAGACCTCTATGGGCACGTCTGACAGGGGCAGTACAACCACGGATGCTCCCACGAGAACCCCTGGACATCTGCCTGTGTGGTACCATGTCAGGAATCTGGCCATGGCTGCTGTGAAGGGATGCATGTGCCAATGATACCACACTACCCTGGTCAATGCCCACTGTATGCTGTCCCTCAGCTAAGGACATTGGTGACAATGGATGTATCGGCACGATGACTGTACGCATTGATGGGGCTGACTGCTGTGTACTGTCAATTGGATGACCAACGACAGACCCTGTCACACCTCCTTGTGCCATTACACATGTATCATCATTAGCACTATCCCCAGTAGTGGCTTCAGGTTCCCTGCTGCACTCCACCAGAGCAACATCAGAACCTGTGAGAGGAAGATAGGAAACACAGTTTACAAATGTGCACACAATATTAGCACACAGGCACACATGCACACATGCGCACATGTGCACATGCGCACAGACACACAGGCACACAGGCGCACAGGCGCGCATGCACACATGCACACATGCGCACATGCACACATGCACACAGGCACACATACACACATGCACACATGCACACAGGTGCACATGCACACAGGCGTACATGCACACATGCACACATGCACACAGGCACACATGCACACAGGTGCACATGCACACATGCACACATGCGCACATGTACACAGGTGCACATGCCCACATGCACACGTGCGCACATGCACACATGCGCACATGCACACAGGCACACATGCACACAGGCGTGCATGCACACATGCACACATGCACACATGCGCACATGCACACAGGCGCACATGCACACATGCACACATGCACACATGCACACAGGCACACATGCACACAGGTGCACATGCACACATGCACACAGGCACACAAGCACACAGGCACACAAGCATACAGGCACACTCCTCAGTACAGCAGATAGAAACACAGAGACACCTGCAATCCAACACATACACAATACTGTTTTAGGGTGGGTGACCATTTCACAAGGAAAAACATCACTGCACACGTGTCAGCATGCAGGTTATGTGTTGCACAGGAACATGCAGTGCAAGTGTAGACAGCCCTTGTTAATAACAGTATACGTGTACTTGATGCGTGTGTGTAGTTGTTCAGTGATTGTCTCCACCCTGGGACACAATGTGTACAAGGACATAACAATGTTGTGCAAGTGTTACAAGCTATGGGTGCATAGATTTGCACACACACACACACACACACACACACACACACACACACACACACACACACACACACACACACACACACACACACACACAAAACACATGATGGTGCTACACAATAACAGCTATGTGTACTTTTGTGGTCAGTGGAACTGGATGTGGTGTAGTAACGTGAGCCATGATCAACATGCTTCTTGTGGTCAGTCAACAATAATAATGTGTGCCAGACAGGCAGCTAGCATGCTGTACTTGAAGTGCAGTAACATGACTACATCCACAATTACACAGCCACTTGTTACATGGGTGTGTAAGGTGGCCAATAGTGAGCATTGCCTAACATGAATGTATTATTTGTTCCAGACTGTTGCACAAAGACATGATAGGCCTCTACCCCTCAGGTATATTATGCATGCTGCATAGATAAGTGGGATGCTGAAGGCTGGCTATACAGCAGATGTCATAATTGGACATGTGTAGCAGGCTAAGGTGTAGTGTGTATGCCAAACATGTGTGTGTTGTGTACATGTGTATCTGGTGTGCCTATACAATGTCCAGTACTGTGTTGCCACACATGTGTGTCATGCTCTGTGTATTGCATGTGAGTGAGGCAGCTACTGAGAATAACGGGATATGCATAATCTCACAGCAAACATGCACAGCATGCATTATGTGTAGGTGTGTTACATGTGCACACACTACACCTCCATATGACATGCACATGTCATTAGCAATAGTATTGTTATTACACACTCACCAGCATGGATTGGCTGCCTTGCTGTCACTCCAGAGGGACCTGCAAACATATGAGAGTGATTGCCAGTGGCCACAACTGTGCCTTTGATACTGTGAGTATGATAAAGTACAGTAGTACAACAGGTGGCTTTCACAGGTGTACAAATTATGCTCAGAATATCAATCTTGCAGAAGAATGGGCAGGTTAACAGCTACACAAACAGTACACATCTCACACATGCATAGACTACCAGTACAGAGAACAGTCAACTACAGATATGGGATGTTACCTGCACACTCTATTTCAACATGCTGGGTGGCTCCGGCCTTCACGATGACACATGTTTGTGGATGTTCTTGTTGTTGGCCTGGAGCCACAACACTTAGGAGGTGCTCCTCCACACTGGTGAGGGGGGGTGGATAGGTACCCCACCACCTGTGGCAAGCTGTTGTCTGTGGATATCAGATGCACGCTGCCGGACATGTCTAATTAAATCACTGCAGTGATGGCGTACCTGCTCATATGTCCGGTTATGCATGCCTATGTCATTTACCTGATGGACAAGTTCTTGCCACAGTGCAGCCCTCTCATTCTGGTTCTGGCTGGTCCTGTAAAACAGCACAGAGTAACTATGCACCAGGCTCTGGTGGATCTCCTGATCCTCTGCTGCTGTATATGGTGGGTTTCTCTGATGTACCATCATCCTGGAAGGAAGGAAAAGAAAAATATGTGAGCAAGTCATGTGGCACACTTAATATTCAAATGCACTGATATCACTTCACTGACATATATAGCATCTGCCTGTCTATCAGGGGATACACATGTTTGATACCACATATCAGTGCTCAGCCCCCAACTGTCTGACATGCCTGCCACACTCCATACAACAAACTAGTATACACCAGCACTCGGCACACTGTTTGGGATACAATACACAACCTCACACTGGGGTATGTATCAAGCTAATAGATGTAAAATATTGTCGTCCCATGCAATGAATGCAATACACATGTACAGTTTCAACGGTAATCCACCCTAGTCTTTGATGCCATACCCCTACCTGACATACATGCACAGTTGTTACTAAAGCCAGCATACTGCTGTCACAGAGTATACATGCTGCCAGGTACACACACATGCCCTGCAACACACATGTGATTGCAGCCATGGTACAGGCATCATTACACACACATTACACATACATACAACACACAAATGTATGACGACACAGATGAGCATTAACTGTGTACCTTATAGCACTGTGTGCCCCTACTTATAGATACCTATGCATGAGGTATCTAATCTGTGCAGATTACAGGTAACACATCAAACAGTGTTACCACAGAATGTGAACATACACCATACTGTAGTGTTTAGGCCTACAACATCAGGTAGTACAACAGTTCATATGTGAGCTGGATTCAACAGCAGTACCACTTACTAAGCATTCATGTATTGCATCTGCCTATGATGGGACACCGCAGTCGTACACAGGGAACTACAGCACAACATATGCCAATCTACTATGTTTGCATCCCAATAACTGACACATCTTTCTCTGGCCTCACACCAAGGACACCAACTACCATGACAGACACAAACTCACGCTAAGCTATCACACCTTTACAGACCTTGCACACAGTCAGTGTCACACTCATTCTATGTCACATAGCTGGTATTGCACTGAGTACATGTGTGTGTGCATTGTGTCATAGGTAGGTACTATGCTATTGGCCCTGGGCCTAGGGCAGCCTAGCCATATGCTACCCTGCCCTTTGGTACACATGTACTGTGATTTTACTTGCTCCTTTGAAACGGTTACACACAGGTGACTCACAGGGCATATTACCTATCTCCATGACATATACTAATGAGGAGCCTTGTTTGTTAACGCTGGGTGGTTTAGTCCAGGGTATGGCATATTTGTGTACAGAAACCTGTACCTCCAGCATGTGCTGTTTAGTGCGTTGACAGGGATTAGGGCCCTAGATCATGTAGGCTGGATGGATTGTGAGGTGTTGCCATGGTGGTTGGCCAACTGGTATGGGTGTGACATAACTCTGTATGTCCAGCACTGGTAACCTCTTTGTAGGCAGTATGCAAGGCACTCTAGCTGTGGTTTTGTGAGTCCATCTGCATAGGGAATGTGTTTGTGGCCATTATCAGTCTTTGTTAGGTATGTCTGTGTCCATTCCATTTGCTGTAGATCTCATGGGAGGTACATACTGCATAGGACATTGTGAAGTGTACAGGGGTACACTGACTTACATTTCCCTAGCTGACACACCTTTTGTGATGACACATACCATGTAGAGGGATTACAAGACTAGTGTGCCACTGTGGATATCAAAGGGGAGGCTGTTGTACACTTGTGTCCCATGTTCCCTTCTGACACCTCCAGTGGTAGGCAGGCAACCACCTATGTGGTAGTTAGTGGGTAACATGTTTTGGAATGGGGTATAGTACTGCAGTATCAACACTGGTGTTCTATCCATGCCTTGGTCACCAGGCACCTGTTGCAGTACATCTGCCCCCATGTCCCCCTCACTCACTCTCTCTTTGTATATATATATATATATATATATATATATATATATATATATATATATATATATATTTATATATATACATATAAATATATATCAATATATACATATCCATATATATATATATATATATATATATATATATATATATATATATATATATATATAGATAGATATATATGTAAATATATATACATATCTACATATATGTATATATATCTATATACACACCGCTATATATAACCATATATATATATATATATATATATATATATATATATATATATATATATATATATATATATATATACATATCTATAGACATTCATATCTATCTGTATACATGTATGTATCTAAATTTATATCTATATATGTATTTGTCTATTATATCTATATGTATATACATATTCTCTATCTATCTATCCATATATCTCTATGTATCTATACAGACCTCTCTGTCTATGTACATATATATATATATATATATATATATATATATATATGTATATATATATATATATATATATATATATATATATATATATATATATATATATATATGTATATATATATATATATATATATATATATATATATATATATATATATATATATATATATATATATATATATATATATATATATATATATATATATGTATATCGATATATAGATATATGTATATATATATATATATATATATATATATATATATATATATACACACACACACTTCTTAACATCCATTGCTGTACATATACATGCACATGTAATTACATGGACTGCCCACCTTTCATGGTGGGAATATCACTTCTGCAACCGTTGTGAGACATACCATTCTGTAATGATATTGCACACTGTTGTGCATAATGCATTATGCTGTCCTCAAGCCATATAGCTGTAGCAGGCCTCACTGGCTCAGTCCCACAGAAGTTCACCACCACATGACATATACCTGCACTGCATGCTGTTTTCAATGCCACACACTACAACCTACATTGATATGTGCACATAGCAACCTTCAACTACATATGTATGTCCAGCCTTCACTAACAGTTGCAGTATGTCCCTTGCCCTATGCACATCTTCATATACATATAGATACAGACTGCTACCACATATGGACGGTTCACAGTATGTAGATTATTAGATTATGTAGTTTACATTACCTTTGTCTCTGGCAGCTTTTTTTTTTGGATTGCTGGCTTGCTAGCTTGCTGGCTGACTGGCTGGCTGGCTGGATTGGCTGGCTGGCTGCCTGGATGGCTGGCTGGCTGCCTGGATGGCTGGCTGGCTGGCTGCCTGGATTGCTGGCTGGCTGGCTGGATGCCTGGATGGCTACCTGGCTACCTGGATGGCTGGCTACCTGGATGGCTGACTGGCTGCCTGGATGGCTGACTGGATGGCTGCCTGGATGGCTGGCTGGATGATGGCTGCCTGGATGGCTGGCTGGATGGCTGCCTGGATGGCTGGCTGGTCGGCTGCCTGGATGACTGGCTGGCTGGCTGCCTGGGTGGCTGGATGTCTGGCTGCCTGGATGCCTGGACGGCTGGCTGGATGGCTGCCTGGATGCCTGGATGGCTGGCTGGATGGCTGCCTGGATGGCTGGCTGGCTGCCTGGATGTCTGGCTGGCTGCCTGGGTTGCTGGATGGCTGGCTGCCTGGATGCCTGGCTGGATGGCTGCCTGGATGGCTGGCTTGCTGCCTGGATGATTGGCTGGCTGGCTGCCTGGATGGCTGGCTGGCTGCCTGGGTTGCTGGATGGATGGCTACCTGGATGCTTGGCTGGCTGGCTGGATGGCTGCCTGGATGGCTTTCTGGCTGCCTGGATGGCTGGCTGGCTTGGTTTTTCTTTTTTTTTTGTTTGTTTTATTTTGGTCTGTCTCTGTCTGTCTCTCTCTCTCTCTCTCTCCCTCCAGTTGCTGCAATGATATTATTGCATGTGTGGACTGGCAGTACAAGCTGCTTTTGTAGGTATCTGCACATGTGCATGTGATGGCCTCTGCACCAATTGGTGGCCAGCATTTACTAATTGCATGCAGCCTGCTGTGTGGTAATTGTGGTTCTCACTGTGATTTCAGGACACTGCTATACAATGTTAGGTTAGGTAGGCGTAGGCCTTTCAGTTTTGCAAGATGGGGACCATGCTGGTTTGCTCTGGACACTGTTGTGTCAGTCAGAAGGTTGGTATGTCTCTCATATCTAAGGCTGTGTTGTAGCCACTGAAATGCATGTTGTACTGAAACCTGACTGTTGCTTTTTCCATTTCACTCTTCTCAGTGTGTATGTTAACTCACACCTGCTAATGCTAACACTGTTTACATGGGGGTATGTACTTTCCTGTGGGAGTTGTGGATTAACTGGTATACAACAGTAGTTCTTGCAATGTGTTGCTATGGCTTCACTATTTTCCATTTACATTCACTCCTTGTAATGCATGATATATTTCTTTCAGCAGTAAGCTCTTATATGTTTGCTGTGGCTTGGTGGCACTGCATGCAGTCTGGTAAGCCCAAGGTCTGGGGTTTGACACTTACAAGGGTATTTTATTTTGCTGCTGAGCAGTACTAGGGCCTTGTATTTTGTACTAACAATTATGAATATCAGGCACATGCAGTGCTTGTAAACTGCTATATTGTCATTAGTTTGTTAGATGGCTACATCCTTTGATATTTCTGTGTTGTACTCCTAAATGAGGGTGTGCTTGTGGGAGTAATTCTACAGCTATTCGCAGAGTGTGTAACAGCAGACAGGCTGATATGCCTGTGTATTTCTGACACTTGCAGGCCTCAGATACTCTCAGGTATATATTTGACCAGCCTCAGGTAAAGGTACATATCAGTGGGATACACCCGTGATATATTTCAGATATTCTGCAGTTGTGACTGTGGGTATTTTGAGCATATGTATTACTACACCATTTCTGACATGCAAGTAGTGTCTACTTTAACTTATTGACAGTCACCATTACGTGGGATACCCCACCTTTCTGCCTACTGTTTGTACATTTCACAGGAAGTCAGTGGGGCACAGGTAACATTTTTTTGCAAATCAGGAACATCCCTGTAAATCAGTCACAGTTGGGAAGTCTGGCCTCATACCTATTCAAATATGGCAGTGTTTATCCTGCTCTGATACTGTGTGGGGTTTGTAAGGTGCTACTGTAACATTATTACCTACTAGCATGGCTGTTTCTCTTATCACACTAATGTAATGCAATTCCACAAGAATTGCCAGTAAGGATTCAGGGAACAAGCTTTGTGTAATGGCCTTCCTATATCCCCTTTACATTCACTCCTTGTATTTCATTATATATTTCTTTCAGCACCAAGCTCTTGCATATCTGCTGTGGCTCAGTGGTAATTCATGCAGACTAGTGTTTCCAAGGTCTGGGGTTCGAGACTCACAGGGGTACTTTATTTTGCTGATGAGCAGACTACAGGCCTTGTCATACAGAGTGACTAAGGCACTTTTAAGCAGTTGTAAGTGGGTTTGCGCTGGTTTGCTCGATGCTTACACATGCGCACACCCGCTTAGCTGAGTGCACACTCAGCTAAGCGCACACAAGCACACACCCGCTGACTACTGCTTAAAAGTGCTTACTCCCGCTAACACCCTCGCTAATTTATTTTAAAGAAAAGAAAATGGGGAGATAGGTAAGTGGTGAAAAAGGGGGCACAAAGAGGGTAGGACAGTAAGAAAACAAGCTCGGGATGTGCAGGAAGGATGTAGGGAAGGCCCGTAGCTGCCCATTTCTTTATCAGCAACAGCTGTGCATATGTGTGAAATTTGGTGTGAAATTTGAAACCTTCCACCCCTGAGAGAGGGGTGAGGACAACAAAATTTGTTGTACTGCCAATTAGAATTATCAGTTTACATGTCCAGTGGACATGTGTGCGAATTGGGCAGCTATGTATGGGGCATAATTTTTTTGTGGGAACAGAGTGCCCTTTTTTTATTTTTTTTTCAGGTGAGAGTGGAATGTGAGGTACAGGAAGTAGGTATATTTGAAGAGGTAGGTAGGGGAGGTTAACAGACAAGACAAACAAGACGCATACAGGGGTGGAGTATGACACATGTGGGGGGTAAATACAAATGACGGGGATGGATGTTTGGATATCGCAAGCCCATGAGCCCACAGATGGCAACAGTGGAACTGAAATCCCCACCCATAGGCAGTTACCACTGCGCCTTCACAGCCCAGACCGGGGCTGTGCTGGGGGCTGGATAGGATGGGCAGGCACACCCATGAGTTGTGCCACCCTTGCCTCAAGCTGGACTAGGGGATCAGTCACAGAACGCCTGATCTCACTACGCACCACAGACCGGACCCTATGGAGGGTGAGTGGAGGCTCTCCTCCGGCCACGCTTGTAGAGGGGGGACGAGCCCCATCCCCTGCAGTGCTTCCAACCGAAGGTGGCACAGGGCCACCGGAGGAGGATGTCCCGGCCTGGTCACTGGTGCCAGGTGCACTCGCCAGCTGAGGTGGGAGAGGTGGGTCCGCTGGAACCCGCCTTCCCTGTTGTCCTATGTTTAGCAGTATTTTATGGCATTTTGTGTTAGTAACAAACAACACCATTTAAAATTAGTTGTAACACCATGCATCAGTATTCCCATTAACCAAACACCCATGAATTCTGAACATTGAGCAGCAAGCATAACACATGCATATTTAGAACAACAGTGCACATTCCAACAGCATGCAGGGTTGATTGGTGGCAACAGGCCATCAGGTTTGGATATGTGAACGGGGCACATCCATCAACATACATGCGGATATGTATGAATCAACAGGACAAATGTCCATGGGAATTAATTGTGAATACACATACCCAGTTTGGTGTAGAATAGCATCATTTGTGAAAATAGGGTAAGGTGGAGAAATTTTACATTGACAACTAAAACTACCTATACATATACTGTACATTCCTAGTAGATGCAGATATATATCCCCTACATGTATTAGTACAGTTTCCTGTATGTAACCTTAGGAATGTTGGTGATGGGGATGTTACTGCTACATTAATATACATTCCATTTTTATTCCTATATGTTCATATCTGGCTGTGTTCAGGTACAGCATCCTGCTACATTTGATTTATATGGGTCTAGACAACTGTGGATGTTCAGCATTTCATACAACCATACTATTTCCATAATGCAAGGGTACAGCAACATATCCAATTTGTGGGACAGACACAGTCCATGTTCTGTATTTTATTTAACACATTACACTCTTTGACTGTGGCTGCCTCATTCATTTCATAATGTAGTGACTGTAGTATACCTTTATTCCAGACTTATTACAGCTTTCTTGGTAGCTTCAAACTGTCTTTCTCACACTCTCTCAATTATTTTATATTTACATTTCAGACTGGTACTTAATTCTAGGCTTTATTAACATTTATTACTGGTTTACAACAACCCTTTCCAGCTGACTCACTTATTTCATATGGCAGAATTTACAAGGATGTATTTGACACTTGTCTATCCTTTGTTGATTGATTACCACTCATTTTCTGGCTGCAGCAGTTATCTGATATTACAATACAGGTGGAAACTTCTATTTGAGACTTGTTTAATCTTTATACTGGATTGCATTACACTATTTTCCAGGCTGCATCACTTATCTAATCTTACAATACTAGCAGAATCTTTCTTCTAGGCTTATTTGACCTTTATTAGTGGGTTACAGCACTGAACTCTTTTACAATCTGTCTCACTTATATTCTATGACAATACCAGCTAAATAATTACTAACCTGCCTGGTGGTGCAACCTCAGCAGCCTATCAGCATAGGCTCACTGATTCGCGGAACGAACACCTGCAGCAGTAATATAAAGGAAGTAATATTGGGACATATGCCTCCATACTATAAGCTAGGATAGCATTTCTTACATACTTAATTACATGGATACTTACTCAGTAGTGGGGTGTTGGGCATTTGGCGGGCCTCCTGGATCCAATGGTTCAGTTGGTCCTCCTTCCGTCGCTTCAGGTCTGCATGGTGGTGACGGACCTGTTCACCAGTCCTCGGAATGCCTATGGCACTGGTGAGATCATGTGCCAACCAGTTCAACGCCTCTGACTTGTATGCACCCCAATGAACCTGGCCCTGCATGAGTTGTGCTTCATGATCATGGACAAGGAGCCAAACCATATATTTTGACTCCTCAACACCCCACCTTTGTGCTCTGAAGTGACTTCCCTCTCCTGCACCTGCCATCCTGACTGCAAATGGGTACCACAATCAGTTATGCTGTGAATTCCCGCCTATGGGGCTTATATATGCAGGTTTTCCTGCACTTATCTGTGATTGGCCATTTTGGATATTTATCAGCTTAAAAAAAACTGCTTTGTCATGCGTCTGTTTCCATTCATTCCTATATATATGCTAATACTGCATTTCTCAGTACAACTGTCATGGCTTAGTGGTTCAGTACTTTGACTATGGTGCACAGTATCCCAGGTTTGACCCTGGGCATTGCTTTTTTATTTTACTACTGTCTAGACAGGCTAGGAGGTGTGTCTGTGTAAAGGCGGCTTTGATACAGCTTGCCCAATGTTGCCCGCTGGTAAGCTGGTTGGCGCGCTGCGCAGCTCCGCGCAAATGGCTTACACTGGGTAACGAGTTATTTAGCTATGAGCACTCATATTATGCTAGGTGAAGCACTGCTGAACTACGGGCACTCATTTTAAGCATGGTAAAGCGCTGCTCAACTCCGGGCACTCATATTAAACCTGTTAAACCACTGCTCACCTGCGGGCACTCATATTAAGCTTGTTAAAGCGCTGCTCACCTATGGGCACTCATATTAAGCTTATTAAAGTGCTGCTCACCTACGGGCACCCATATTCAGCTTGCTAAAGCCTTGCTAAGCTATGGGCAATTATGATCCTTTTTTATATTTTATTATGTCGGATTTCTTCAAAAATACATGGCCCATTTCATTACATTTTACTTCAATTATAGTTTTATATATATATATATATATATATATATATATATATATATATATATATATATATATATATGTCAAGGGATTGTTTCATGATTATTTAAATAAAAATGGAAAATGATGTTGTGGGGGCTCGAACCGTGACTACCTCCTCTTTGGCCAACGTCTCTACCACTACGCTATTGCTACTTGGCTTAATTTGCATATTTAGATCTTATATGCTTTTCAATGTCTGCTAACTGTGGCTGAGCGGAGGGCATACCCACACAAATGAGTGCAACTACAGGCAAACATTTTGGAAATTATAAAAAAAAAAAATTAAACTGCTATTTTTACGTTTTACATTACAGTTGGGTTTATAGTCTGTGAGGGCATGTGGTGTTGTGTTCCTTGACATTTCCGTGGACTCGCTAGTGAGTGTTTACTTTCAGGACTCTGACTCTTCTGGAGGCATGTCTCTTTGCAGAACTCGGCATTCGGACACACCCCCTACTTTCCTACATGGACCGTGTTAGCCTAGGGTATGATTCAGCATGCCCTCATGAATATGCATGGCATGCTGACGTCATACCATTAGACTGCAGCCTCCGTGTAAGACATATTAACTCTTACACGGAGTTTTCGTGAATCTGGCCCAATGTGTGAGGATATACTGTGTGAGAAATATATGAACATAATGCACATTATATTTAGACATATTCATTGCTATACCTTTGTGAGTGTGTGTGTGCGTGTGTGTGTGTGTGTGTGTGTGTGTGTGTGTGTGTGTGTGTGTGTGTGTGTGTGTGTGCATGTGTGTGTTTGTGTGTGTGTGTGTGTGTGTGTGTGTGTGTGTGTGTGTGTGTGTGTGTGTGTGTGTGTGTGCATGTGTGTGTGTGTACGCTTGTGAGTGCCCTAATGCAGGCATGTTGCTATATATGCATGTGTACAGAGAGAGAGAGAGAGAGAGAGAGCGGAGGAATTATTTTATTCTAAGTTATGTGTATTTGAAATATGTTTATTCAAACAGATTTGGTTGAGTGTGCACATGGTCGACAGGTGTGCAAAAGAAAACATCTTTTTTTTACAAGAGGGCAAGCCCTCCTGCACCCTATATGTGGGGGGATCTGCCTCCCCCATGCCACCTGATAATTATGTAGTCTATCTCTAACACACAGTCATCCTCAAAGTGTTTGAAGCACAATTAGTGTAGCGGTTTTCCAGTTTTCCAGTACTGATATCAAAGAGATAAACTATCATGACCCACAGCTCAAAAACAAAGTGCCAGAATACTTTGAAAATTTTAATATGTGGAGGCACAATGTCTAAGTATTAGTCAAAATGAGCATAGCTAGAGCGGGGTATACCAAAACAATATGTAAAAAGAAGTTCAGCAGGAACAGTCAGGGGTGTACAGAAGTAGATCCCAGCAAGCAAGAAAGCAAGATACATGGTGTGTATACATCAACAAGTCCAGCAATGAGATGACAGTAAAGAAGACCAATAACAAATCAATTAGACTGAGATGGCAGTGTTGGGGAGCTAGTGCATATCTGAAAATTGCAATATATATATACTGATTGCCCTTAGAATGAAGTGACACATTTCCTTTCCATAGTATATCTGCTGATAGTAGTCACAGGATGCTACGTTAAAGGGAAAAACATTATATATCTTACTAGGCATTGTGCACAGTCAGGACAAGCAAGTCTTAGCACAGAGCAGTGATCAAGTCACATCCATCTGTTAGAATTGCAGAGAACAAATCCTTGCCATACTCTTGCATTCACACATTTTTATTTAGTATTCTGTCTAGTATGCAAATTGCATATTTATTAGTTAGCTGCATGCATCATCAGGTTGAAATGTTCTGGAAAGCTCATACCAGGTACACATACAGAGAAGTCATACATGTTGGAATTTTACATGAAGTAAACACGTTTTTCTATGTCATGAAATGGGAACAACTTAACTTGGACATATACATAATTAATAGAGAGCAATACTTGCACTCTGAAACAGTGGTAAAGTAAATGCCATGAAATGCATAATAGCATCCTTTGGAAAGTTGTGCTAATGATGATATTGAAAACACACCTCTATAGTCAGGAACTTGGGGGCAGACACAGACAGTAATTTAGCCTTTGATCACCATGTGTCTACAGTACTAAGGAAGTCATTCTATGCTATCTAGGTTCAAAGAAGCCATTTTCTGGATTCATTCATTGAACTAATGAGCTAAATACCGCAAAAAGGGCAAGTGACATTTAGAGAGAGAGTGTCAGCAGACACTAATGGCCTAAACATCTGCATGCGTGTTTGTATTACACTCATAACCCTTATACTAACTTCATATAGTGAGATGTTGAAAGTGTACAGAAGCACATTACATACACCAGTGACAGTGAGGGTTCCTATTAGATGACCAAAGACCCATTCTATCAAATGCGTCTTGGTCGAACTTAAAACAACGAAAAGGCAAAATAGCGAAGTGGCTTTTAAGCAAATTCTTTCCCAGGGAAAGAATCCGCTTGGCCACTTCCGTTACTTTGCTGTTTTTGGCACTGTAGTGCGATCTTGGAGTTGGTATATTTAAGTAGGGGTGTGTTTTTTTTTTGGAACACAATTTTTTTCCAAGGGAAAAAAAATTGCTGTTCTGAACTTTCGAAATTGAAAGCTTTCGCTTACATGGGGTTGATTATTCATCATTTGCTTTTTTAAGCGTTCGATGAAATAATATAGACCCGACTGTGATGCACCAAAAATTGTCACATAAGTCTCAAAGCACTTAAACAAGTTGAGAGAACAGAATGTGTCATCATGAACACAATGACAGTATTATCATCAGTTTGATGGACTAGAAGTCATTTCCCTTTAGTAATTCTGGCATAAGATACTGATGGGTGATCTTTGGTAAACCTTTCAAGTTATAAGTACACCAACAAATAAAACTATTAAATAATAACACATTGCTGATACTTGGTGACAAACTTTGGCTTTTCTGTGGTGTTACTGATTTTACAGTTAATAAGAACATATAAACCTCTAAAGAAAGAGTAAAGAAATTTGAGAGTGAGTACACATAATAAGTAGTGGTCTGCAAATACATGTTGCAGTTTAATCAAAGATGTCTTCATTTAGCATATTAGTATCATAACAAATTGCTGGCAGTACTTCTAGCACACCCTGCTTTCCATGTGTACAATGCCTAACTGACAAACTTACCAACACAGCTAAATCAACTCAACACATCCTCAAGGTGTTACTGCTGATTGCCAGGAGCCTGATTAAAAATGTACAATCCCTCAAAGCCCTCCTCACACTCAAGAATATAGATATCTGTACAGTTACTGAAACATGGTTTAAAGCAGCAGAGGGTACACCAGCAGTACAGTGCCACCCACACTTTTAGACTAGTAGCGGCACAGACAAGGGCTAGACATGGAGGTGTCACAATATACACCAAGAACAATGGTCTGAGACTAAATGCTAACATGTGTAATCATACCCTTCGGTAAATCAGATATCCCTGCAAATCATACTGCTGATAGAACACCCATAAAATTAGAACCAGTTATGAGGGACCTGACAACACAGATAGATAGTAACCTAAACTTTGACCACCAGGTAGCCATAGTATTCAGTAAATCCTTCTGTGTGTCTCAACTTATTAATCAAGGCATGACATCAAGGTCAAAGGAAGTCATAGTGCCATTGTTCTTGGCTGTCGTCTGGACCATAATTGAGTACAATGTTCCCTTCTTCATGTACCTTACCAGGCACTTACACCTTTTGGAGTGGCCCCTAAGGTTTTGCACTAAAAAAATATAAATAGAAAGACACATGTCTTATGCCAGACAGCTAAAGGTCCTATCTCTTTATTATGTCTCATGTCGTTTATTGAGAGCTGAAATATGCCTGACCTGCAAGGCATTTTCTGATCCTGCTCTGATGAAAATGGTGCATATTGGCAAGAAAAATTATACAAGGGTGACACTTTCCGTGGACCTGAACCTTATTTTTTCTTTAACAGAACTTGCTAGAGAGACAGATCCGTACTCCAAAGGCTACCATATCTATGGAATAAACTTCTCTTCATAAGACAATTCCTATCCCACACTCTTTTCAAAAGTAAAAATGAAAAATTCTCCTGGAGTCAAAGGACTTCCCAACCAAAAACTAATGTAAACAGCAAAAAATGACAAAGCCAGAAGCCCACCACAACTTGCCTTTACTCAGCAACAAGCAGCAAAGCTTTCGAGTATCACACTTTTTCAGTAATTCAAACAGACAATTCAGTGTGTTAAATAATACAAGGCAGCCAATCATTACTTAACTCATTAATTATAAAATTGCACTATTCAAAGTTAAAGTGCCCATTTTAAATTTAAAACATACTTTCTTTATATAAAATGTCTCTAAAAGGGACATAGCTAAAATACACTAATAAACATATAATTAATACATTTCATTTATATATTATTATGCCTGTCTCTTAGGACAAGTTTAATACTTACAGTACTATTCAGACCTGGGGGGGGGGGGTGAATGGCCCTAAAATAATTTATCCATCTGTATTCAGATAGCTCTGTCTTATTAACTGTGTTGCCACCACTTTTATTCAAGAATACTACCTGTAAAATTCTAAATTTAAACTTATGACCTACAACATCCATCTCTACATGTTTCGCCAGGGCATTAGTCAAGACTCTCCTTCTTATGTCAGATAAATGTGCACTTATTCTATCTTTCAACTTTTTATTGTTTTTTCCAATATAGAAAATTGCACATTGTACACAGTGTGCAAACTAGACCACATTTTCAGATATACAGGTTCCTTTTGCTTTAAAGAAAAAATTCTCTCCACTAATCGGATGCTTAAAACTTAAATCTGTATAAATATCACTACAGTGTGCATAGTTATAAGGAACTGTTCCAGATTTTCCACAGTCCTTCACTACCCCTGTGTCCTTTCTCATTTCTTTAAAGCATAATCATTGTTTCAGATTTCTCTCTCTTTTATATGTAAGGTAGGGTTTATCCCCTATTATTTTACCAGTGTCATGATCTGAAGACAAAATTGTCCAGTTCTTCTGAATTATATTTTTTATCAAATCTGTGTGCCTATTATATGTTGTTATAATTTTTATATTATTCTTCTTAACTTTTCAATTACCAGAAGTAGTAGTTACAACATTCTCTTCAGTTGTCAAAAAATAAGATTGTGCTACATCATTTCTTAAAGACTTTACTATATATTTAGATCTATCAATCAGCAAGGTATTGTATCCTTTACTTTGAAGTTCAAATATCATACTTTCCATTTGTTTAATAAATACATCTTCTTTTGTATTTAATCTACTAACTCGCATAAACTGGCTCTTAACCACATCCTCAAATACATGGTGTGGATGCATACTTTGATAGTGTAAATATCTTGCTGCTTGTACTGGCTTTTTATATATAGCTGTACTTATGGAATCATTTTCTTTAGATATATTCACATCTAAAAAATTAATTGTATCCATTGAACTATTCACAGTAAATCTTAAGAAGTCAGTTGTAGTATGCAAGTACATTACAAAGTTAGAAAGCTCATCTGATGTTCCTTTCCACAAAAGGAAGGTATTGTCTACAAATCGCTTATAAAAAGCAATATTTTCATGTCTATGTAAATCTGTAGAGTATTCATATATGTAGTTCTCTTCCCATTTAGCTAATACAATATTAGCATATGTATTAGCAATGGAAGTACCCTTTGCTATGCCTAGCCTTTTATGGTAATACTCATCATTAAAACTGAAGACATTATTTTCCAAGACACACTCTGTTAAGGAACAAAGCTTTTCTACTTCATTAGCATAAAACCTACTATGCTTACAGATATATTCTCTTAATAACTCAATTCCTTGATTATTAGGAATGACAATAAATAGAGACTGGATATCTATAATCACTAACATAACATTTTCAAATTAATTCTGTTTCCTCCATTGGTTTAAAGCTGTTAAAAATATTGTGTATTTTTCATAAAACTTTTACTATACTTTAACAGAAGAGTTAACTTCCTATCTACATACTTTGATATAGCTGTTGTTATCCATCGTTTCCCTAAGACTATAGGTCTCATCGGAGATTTAACCATATTTTTATGTAATTTAGGTAAACCATAAATAAATGGAATGACTGAATTAGCTATAAACAAGTAATTATAGTCATCTTTGTTTCTACTAGTGTCCATCAATAATTCATACAGAAAACTCTACTTTACAGATAATATTGTTCACAGTCATATTATTCACAGGTTTAAAAGTCATGGTGTCTGACAACAAATCATTCATCTACTCTACATACTGTTCTTTACTCATTATAATGATCATACCCCCCTTATCTGCAGGTTTTATGTTAATATCAAAATTATTGCTCAAAGAAATTAATGCTTCCTGTTCAGCTTTGCTTAAATTATAAAACTTATTACCATTATGCTTAGAGGAAAATGCATGATATAGTTCTTCACACATATTTAAAAATGCTTTAACATTCAGTGTATTCAAAGGTACAAATGTGCTAGAGCGTTTCAATACATCTTGTAACTGTTGCTCATTTTACACAGTAATTTCAGATCTAATTTTCTAGTAAACAGTCATAGTTCAGTCAGTGCTTCAGAAAGACATTCTGCCATTGATGGCACAAAAGTTGAGCCTTTTCTCAACACTTTACGTTCATTTAAACAGATTATATTGAGATAGATTGACTATATTACCTTTGCATACAATTATGTTCTTTTCTTTTTGTAGTTTATCCCCCCACCCACCTTGTTCGTTGCATTTATCTGGTTCACTTGTTCTCCATCTATTGAAGTCCTTCCTCTCTTGCGACTGCTGCTTCTCCAACTGCTCTTTTCTCTGAGGGCCACTGGTTGTTTCAAGGAGAAGTGACCCTTCAACAAAAAATCGTTATTATCCACTCCATTCTGTTGAGTTGTTTTATTTCTGTTTGTACAGCACTGCTTACAGACACTTTTTCTTTTGACTCAGTCTGTAAAACAGGTGGGAAGATATCTAACTGAGAGACGCCTTCACCACATTGCACTGATACTACAGAGACAGGCGTTGTGTGTTCTAGTAGTTCTAGTATCTCATTGGTTGAATTCAACACACAACCATTTCTTTCCAGCTACATTGCTTCACGCATAGGAAGGGTTTTTTTGAATATTTTGTATGCAATTGGTTAGTAGCTATAGGGCGTTGCAAGGCTATTGGCTGTTTGCTCTCTTGGCCAGGAAAAAATGTTACTCTTTTTAAAGTCATTTATGTCACATAAAAACTTTATTTTTTATTTATTTTTATTTATTTATTTTTTTTCGTGGCAATCAAATTTTTTTTTCAAACACAATCAATTGTTGCAGGACTCTTTCATAATCGACAACTACATACTGGTACATATCTGAACTAGTAACCACATTTTCTAGGTTAGCGATTTCAGTAGCTATTTCCATTTCATATCTAGAAAAAAAGTAATTCATTAACTGCATATATTGTGCATTTAGCCGCAAATTAAGTTCTTGCCATTGTAGCAGAAGCTCTTCATATTTATTGCCATATCTTGGCATTAGAGTGACTCTCAGTCCTCTCGGGACCATGCCAATTTGCAGGTAAACATTAAAACTCATCCTCTGCCATTGAAGTCTTTTATATTATTCTGTTTTAAAGCAAAGTTGCTTAACAGTCTCTTGTAGCTCCCCCCATTTAAGGGTGGTAGCATCATCATTCGTTCTCAAAGAAGCATTTTCAGCATTATTAGTACAAAAGGCCAATAATGGATTATTTTCAATTTTAAGCAAATCAGAGAGTTTATCTCTTCTATCATTTCTTTCATTTCCATTTTTGGTGCACTGGGCACTATGCCCCATTACTGTAATAGAAATGGAACGTTCAGGCTGCATAATTGTAGAAACAAAGTGTACTCCGGGAGGGATACCGTCCACAAACAGTAAAAACAAAAAATTCTCCTGGAGTCAAAGGACTTCCCAACCAAAAACCAACATAAACAGCAAAAATAGAGAAAGCCAGATGTCCACCACAACTTGCCTTTAATCAGCAACAAACAGCAAAGCTTTCGAGTATCACACTTCATCAGTAATTCAAACAGACAATTCAGTGTGTTAAATAATACAAGGCAGCCAATCATTACTTAACTCATTAATTATAAAATTGCACTATTCAAAGTTAAAGTGCCCATTTCGAATTTAAAACGTACTTTCTTTATATAAAAAATCTCTATAAAAACATAGCTAAAATACACTAATATGCATACAAATAAATAAACAACTGAAGAGAATGTTATAACTACTACTTCTGTGAATAGAAAGGTTAAGAAGAAGAATATGAAAAATATAACAACATACAACAGGCACACAGATTTGATAAAAAATATAATTCAGAAGAACTGGACAGTTTTGTCTTCAGATCATGAGACTGGTAAAATAATAGGGGAAAGACCCTATTTTACATATAAAAAAAGAGAGTAATCTGAAATAACAAATATGCTTTAAAGAAATGACAAAGAAAACAGGGGTAGTGAAAGACTATGGAAAATCTGGAACAGTTTGTTGTTATAACTGTGCACACTGTAGTGATATTTATACAGATTTAAGTTTTAAGCATCCAATTAGTGGAGAGAATTTTTTCTTTAAATCAAAAGAAACCTGTATGTATGAAAGTGTGGTCTAGTTAGCACATTGTGTACAGTGTGCAAGTTTCTATACTGGAAAAAAACAATAAAAAGTTGAAAGAATAAGTTCACATTTATCTGACATTAGAAAGAGAGTCTTGACTAATGCCCTTGCGAAACATGTAGAGATGAAGGGTGCAGGGCATAAGTTTAAATTTAGAATTTTACAGGTAGTATTCTTGAATAAAAGTGGTGGCGACACGGTTAATAAGACAGAGCTATCTGAATACAGATGGATAAATTATTTTAGGGCCGATTACCCCCCCCCCCCCCGGTCTCAATAGTACTGTAAGTATTAAACCTGTCTTAAGAGACAGGCATAATCATTTATAAATGAAATGTATTAATTATATGTTTATCAGTGTATTTTAGCTATGTTTTAAATAGAGATTTTTTTATATAAAGAAAGTATGTTTTAAATTTGAAATGGGCACTTTAATTTTGAATAGGGCAATTTTATAATTAATGAGTTAAGTAATGATTGGCTGCCTTGTATTATTTAACACACTGAATTGTCTGTTTGAATTACTGATGAAGTGTGATACTCAAAAGCTTTGCTGTTTGTTGCTGATTAAAGGCAAGTTGTGGTGGACATCTGGCTTTCTCTATTTTTGCTGTTTACGTTGGTTTTTGGTTGGGAAGTCCTTTGACTCCAGAAGAATTTTTTGTTTTTACTGTTTGTGGACAGTATCCTTCCTGGAGTACACTTTGTTTCTACAATTATGCAGCCTGAATGTTCCATTTCTATTACGGTAATAGGGCATAGTGCCCAGTGCACCAAAAATGGAAATGAAAGAAATGATAGAAGAGATAAACTCTCTGATTTGCTTAAAATTGAAAATAATCCATTATTGGCCTTTTGTACTAATAATGCTGAAAATGCTTCTTTGAGAACAAATAATGATGCTACCACCCTTAAATGGGGGGAGCTACAAGAGACTGTTAAGCAACTTTGCTTTAAAACAGAATAATATAAAAGACTTCAATGGCAGAGGATGAATTTTAATGTTTACCTACAAATTGGCATGGTACCGAGGGGACTGAGAGTCACTCTAATGCCAAGATATGGCAACAAATATGAAGAGCTTCTGCTACAATGGCAAGAACTTAATTTGCGGCTAGATGCACAATATATGCAGTTAATGAATGACTTTTTTTCTAGATATGAAACGGAAATAGCTACTGAAATCACTAACCTAGAAGATATGGTTACTTGTTCAGATATGTACCAGCATGTAGCTGCCAATTATGAAAGAGTCCTCCAAAAATTGATTGTATTTGAAAAAAAATTGATTGCCACGAAAAAAAGAAAGTTGTTTCGTGGCAAAAATGACTTTAAAAAGAGTAACATTTTTTCCTGGCCAAGAGAGCAACAGCCAATTGCTTTGTAACGCCCTATAGCTACTAACCAATTACATACAAAATATTCAAAATAACCCCCAGCATACGCGTGAAGCAACTCAGCCGGAAAGAAATGGTTGTGTGCTGAATTCAACCAATGAGCTAATAGAACTATTAGAAAACACACCGCCTATCTCTGTAGTATCAGCGCAATGTGGTGGAGGTGTCTCTCAGTTAGATACCTTCCCACCTGCTTTACAGACTGAATCGAAAGAAAAAAATGGCTGTATCTTAAGAGACAGGCATAATAATATATAGATGAAATCTATTAATTATATGTTTATTAGTGTATTTTAGCTATGTTTTTATAGAGATTTTTTATATAAAGAAAGTATGTTTTAAATTTGAAATGGGCACTTTAACTTTGAATAGTGCAATTTTATAATTAATGAGTTAAGTAATGATTGGCTGCCTTGTATTATTTAACACACTGATTTGTCTGTTTGAATTACTGATGAAGTGTGATACTCGAAAGCTTTGCTGTTTGTTGCTGATTAAAGGCAAGTTGTGGTGGGCTTCTGGCTTTGTCTTTTTTTGCTTTTTTTTACACTCTCCTCAAAAGGAAATTGTAGAATTGGATGTGGAACCATAAATTCACTCCCAGGTTACTGCGGATGCATCTTATGGACAGAGGCAGTCTGTAAAATGACTCTGGGCTCCAACATCCAAAGATCCTCTGCCCTGATACTATCCCATCCCATATCTGGGGAATTAAGGTATAATATTGTCATATTCTGAGTACTATATGTTAGGATTATAATGTCTCTTGTGCCGGTAGCCTAGTAGCCATCTATGAACCTATGAAGAAGTATACCTCTTGGGAGGTCAAAGAGGATGACATACAGGAGTCCCTCCATGTGCTGATAACCACAGATAAAATCCCACACCAGCTGTAGGATACGCTCCATGCCCCAACAAGATCATAATGCATCCTTGGACTGACAGGAGACACTTACCTTCCAACTTAACACACTACTCATGGAATACTTTAATTACCCCTCTACTGGTTTGGAATCCTACAGGGCCTGAAATGTAGAGGCACAGAGATTCCTTGACTTCATAAATACAAACAACCTTGACGAAATAGTGAATATGCACACTTGAGACTCCAACATACTAGACATTGTGCTCACAACTGTAGGAGAGTGCTGCATTCCCACGATGTCTCATCCTCTCTGATAATGTTTGTCCATAAAGCTGTTCCCTTTGAAATCAACTCAACTACACAATCACATAAAAAAAACATAATACCTAGTATGTATTCCAAGGCAAATTAACTGTTATTATCTTAAGGTTCAGGAAAGTTTGATACCCTCAAAACCCTGTGAACTCGCCATCCTATACTGAGCTGCTCTCATAAACTCTCTACAAACATGTCAATAGCTGCATAGGGCTGGCTGTACCTTTACAAAGTAAGCCCATAACTATCCCTAGAAACAAACCACCTGGTGGCATCCAAAATTAAACATTACATACAACATTTAGTCGAATTTGATCGAACGTTTCTTTGTTTGTTTGTTTGTTTAATTTAACTGTGGAGGCTGCCCACTAAAGTGTGCTAGCCTGTGTAACTAATTTATCACTGTTTCTGCATTTTCTGTGTGTTTCTACCAAAAAAACAAAAAAACAAAAAAATAATCCTTGTTTTCCCGCCTCTCCTCGACTAGTGTAGACCAATTTACAGGCATTGCTGTATTCTGGGCTGTGGTGTAGTTCCTGTGTTGTCCATTACCTTACTTGGATAGAAGGAAGTTTCTTTGCTCACCAGTGGGAGTGGGGAGCCTTGAGCAGCCTACCTGTCCCTGTAGGAAGTGACCTCAGCACAAGAAGCTGTAGTGATTGGTTGTTTTGGACCATTTCTAGCTCTTTTGTAGTTCACTGTTTAAAATCCGCCTCTGGGTATTTTTTTCTGGTTATACTGCTCAGACAAGCTCCTCGTGGTTCTGCAGAGTGGTCCTAGCAGCAGGGAACTCACAAAAGCTACTACTTTCTGGATTTAAGTATCTTTGCTTTTTTTCACTTGGAATAGCTTCTGTAGCTTACCCTGAACTAGCTTGAACTGTTTTTTAACTGTTTGCTGCATTATTTTAAAATCTGCACTTAAAGTTACATTTTAGTCGAATTTGATCGAAAGTTTGTTTGTTTGTTTAATTTAACTGTGGAGGCTGCCCACTAAAGTGTGCTAGCCTGTGTAACTAATTTATCACTGTTTCTGCATTTTCTCTGTGTTTCTACCAAAAAAACAAAAAAAAACAAAAAATAATCCTTGTTTTCCCGCCTCTCCTCGACTAGTTTAGACCACTTTACAGGCATTGCTGTATTCTGGGCTGTGGTGTAGTTCCTGTGTTGTCCATTACCTTACTTGGATAGAAGGAAGTTTCTTTGCTCACCAGTGGGAGTGGGGAGCCTTGAGCAGCCTACCTGTCCCTGTAGGAAGTGACCTCAGCACAAGAAGCTGTAGCAATTGGTTGTTTTGGACCATTTCTAGCTCTTTTGTAGTTCACTGTTTAAAATCCGCGTTTGCACGGCTTTGCGTGGTTGTGCGCATAGCGCAGCACCAGTTAAACAAGGTTAAACTTTTTCTGGCTCCGCCAAGTCTGATCTTCAAATTTTCCCTTAAGGAAGCTCTACTCTTAGTATAACCAGACTACTCACTATATTATAAGCCTAGCACTTGTCCTCAATACTTCTCTACCAAGTAAGCACTCTCATACTAAGTAAAGCACTACATCTACTTACCACCCCTGTGAATATCCACTTCCCTTAAATGTACAGCACTCCCTTATACTGTTCTAGCATGTCGAGTGGCAGATTACTGGCGTCGTCTCCAATTCAGCTGGTCAATCTGGGTATCTTGAGATAATGCTACAATTGTCTGATGTACACAGACAACCCTCTCCTCCTCTCAACAAACACAAATACATGTGAGAGATGCAACTATATAGCCAAACTGGAGGCTGAACTCTCTCAACTCAGGGCTGGCATGATCAGACAGGAGGAGATGGCAACCACACACACAACAATCCCAGTCCCACATAGACCTACCACAACTGCAAACCAAACACATAAAAACACAAAGACATACTCGGAGGCCCTAATAAAAAAACTTACCAAAACAACAGAGGCTCCCAAAGCAGACATCCAAAAATCCACCACCTCAAAACAAAACACATGCAACACATACTTCAATAAATCAGTGTGTCAACCAATCAAAGCCCTTAAGGCCAAACACCTTGCCTGATACACTAGTAATAGGCGACTCTATAGTCAGACACACTGATGTCCCGCTGACCAGGCTGAACAAGGAGAAGGTGACTATGAACTGTCTATCGGGAGCTAGGATCCGCCACATAACACAGGCACTCAAGTCACTCCAAAGCAAGTACAAATATGACTCCATCATTGTCCATGCTGGTGTGAATGACCTGAGACGTACCTCCCTGGACTACATGAAAAGAGACATAGAGGAGCTCTCCCATTATGTAGCCCAGGCTGGTATGACCCTGACCCTGAGCAGCATCTTGCCCTCACCAAGAATTATACCACAATACAAAGACAAGATGATCAGCTTTAACAATTGGCTCAAGTACTGGTGTCATTCTAAGGGGATTCAATGTCTGTCTGCCTGGGATGACATGTTGAACAAGCCATGCTGCTTCGCAAGGGATGGCTTAGACCTGTCACCACTGGGCTTCCGGATATTGGCTAAGGCTCTTGCCACCCCCATAGTGCCTTTTTTAGGCAAGGCTCAAAAGACAAACCCACCTCCTTAGAAAACAAAAATGGAAAAAAACTAAGGGTAATGCTACTCAACGCCAGAAGTCTAAATCTCAAGATGCAGGCACTTGATGCACTCTTCAGCATGGAGAACATTGACGTCTGCGCAGTAACTGAAACCTGGTTCAAGGCTCCTGAGAGCACCCCAGCGCTACCAGGCTATACCTCGTATCATGCTTTTCGGTCCCAAAACCCGGGCCGAACCACAAAGGGAGGGGGAGTGTCCATATTCATCAAGGACACCCACACCTCCAGGTTAGTAGCAACACATGAAGCATCAGAGACCATACAGGTGCAACTAACCATAGGCAGAACTGCTATACAACTGGTAGCATGTTACAGACCACCCTCCCAATCTCAAGAACCCCACTCAGCCTTCCTGAAGACATTGGAGGATATGAATGTATCACAAAATACCATCATACTGGGAGACTTCAACTACCCAAACATAGATTGGGTACATTATTCTAGCCCTAATACCCTAGCCCAAAGGTTCCTGGAATTCATAAATTCAAATGTACTGGAACAACTAGTCACCTCTACCACTAGGGGAGATAATATACTAGACCTGATCATCACAAACATGGGGACAAAATGCTCCACACCGGAAGTATACCCCTCACTAGTGAGATCTGACCACAAACTAATCACCCTGGATATACATATCCCACCTCCACCCCCAGCACAAAAGACCACAGTGAAAAACTTCTCAAAAGCAGACTTCACTCTTCTTAAGACTGAGATGGTATCCTTTAAGCCCACTGTGCCAGTGGATACCACATCCCACAATGCCGAATCCTTCACAAATGCTTTCTATGGACATCTCCAAGAATGCATGGATCATGCAATCCCAAACAAATCCAAGTCTTTCTCCACCAAAGGTAAGCATCCTGTCTGGTGGACCTCAGCCATAAACAAATTGTATAACAAAAGAAGGAAGCTATTGCACGTCAGAGCAAAATCCCATGAAGGGAAGACATCTCTGATCAACATTAGCAGAAAACTACGTTCTCTCATAAAAACATCCAAGGCCAACTTTGAGAGAAAAATCGCTAAGGACACTAAAGAAAACCACAAAGCCTTCTTCAGCTATGTTAGAAACTTGGGCGGAAACCCTCAGATATGCTCAGAGTTGGTTCAAAACAAAAAAAAATACACTGAACCCACAGATATTGCCAACATTCTGGCTGACAGGTTCAGTGCAAATTTCTCCCCTCCTTCACCCCCAAAAGAAGAAATACTTATCCCAGCTGAATGTAATCTCCCTGTCATCTGAGATGTCCAAGTGAGAACTGCCCTAAACAAAGCAAAAAACACAGCATCAATGGGACCTGACGGTATCCCGGGTTGCGTGTTACGTGAACTCCAAGAGGAACTAAACCCACACATAAAAATGCTATTTAACCTTAGCCTTACCTCAGGATATGTACATGAACACTGGCGTACAGCAACAGTGGTCCCACTCCACAAGGGGCGGTGCCTCTACAGACCCTGGAAACTACTGCCCCATAAGCTTAACCAGCCTGGTCTGCAAAGCTATGGAAAGAATCATTATGGAACTCATAAACAGAGACATAGGGGACCTACAGACACTTGACCCCACCCAGTTCAGCTTTGTAAAGGGCAGATCCTGCCTTTTAAACCTGGTTGACTTTTTTGAAACAGTCACTAGAGCCATTGATAAGGGCAAAACAGTCCATACAGCATACCTGGACTTGGCTAAGGCCTTCAACACAATACCCCACTCAGGCATCATAGATAAGCTCAACAGCTTTAAAGTAAACCCTTATGTGTGGTCTCCTTTAAGGCCCCTGAGCCAGTGGTAAACATTACTCAAACCGCTGAATCACTTACAAATGCCTTCTACCAGCACCTACAGGACTGCATGGATCAGGCAATCCCAAACAAAACTAAGACTCTCTGTACCAAAGGCAAGCGTCCAGTCTGGTGGACCCCAGCCATAAACAAGCTCTACAACAAAAGGAGGAAGCTACTACAAGATAGAGCAAAATCCTTGAAAGGTAAGACACCTTTGATCATTATAAGTAAAAAACTAAGAGCTCTCATAAAATCATCCAAGGCAAATTTTGAGAGAAAAATCGCCAAGGACTCTAAAGAGAATCATAAGGCCTTCTTTAGCTATGTTAGAAACCTAGGAGGAAACTCCCAGATATGCTCAGAATTAGTTCAAAATGATGTGAAAATTACTGAACCTACACACATTGCCAACATACTGGCTGACAGGTTCAGTGCAAACTTCTCCCTCCCCAAAAGGAGAGATATCTATTCCAGAGGATTGTAGCCCCCAAACATCTCCAACGCCCAGGTGAGAACTGCCCTCACTAAGGCAAAAACACAGCATCCATGGGACCGGATGGTGTCCCCGGCTGTGTGCTTCATGAACTCAATGAGGAATTAAACCCACAGTTAGGACAGCTGTTTAATCTTAGCCTCACCTCAGGATACGTACCCAAGGAGTGGCGCACGGCGACTGTGGTCCCACTTCATAAGGGCGGTGCCTCCACAGACCCTGGAAATTACCGCCCCATTAGCTTGACAAGCCTTATCTGCAAAGCCATGGAGAGGATCATAATGGAACTCATAAATAAAGACATAGGGAACTTGCAGACTTTGGATCCAACTCAGTTTGGCTTTGTCAAAGGCAGATCCTGCCTCTTAAACTTGGTTGACTTTTTCGAGACAGTCACCAAGGCCATTGATGAGGAAAGGCAGTCCATACAGCCTACCTCGACCTGGCAAAGGCCTTCGACACAATACCCCACTCAGGTATCATCGAAAAACTCATCAGCTTGAATGTAAACCCATACATTACAAGATGGGTTGCAAACTGGCTAAGTGACAGAACCCACAGGGTCAGAGTTGCTGGAGCCATGTCAGACTCAAAGCCTGTCACAAGTGGTGTCCCACAGGGCTCAGTCCTGGGTCCACTCTTGTTCGGCATCTACTTTTCTGAAGTACAAGCAAACACAGGAGGGTTATGGCTGACAAAGTTTGCAGATGACTGCAAACTGGGCCATAGTCGAAAACACATCTGACACAGATATCCTCCAGAAGGGCCTCACAGAAATGGATAACTGGTGCCAGAGCCATGGCCTGAAGTTAAACGCCAAAAAATGCATAGTCATACCCTTTGGGAAAAACAAGGCTACCGGTAGCTACCATATAGGTGGCAATCCACTGAGCACAGAAAAAGTCATCAGAGATCTGGGGACCCAGGTTGACAGTAGCCTTCGTTTGACACTCATGTTGCTAAAGTAGTTAGGAAAACCTTCTATATCACCCACCTGATCATGAAGGGATTCACATCTAGATCAAGGGAGGTCATCGTCCCCTGTACTCATCACTTATTAGACCTATGATTGAGTACAATGCCCGTTCGAATGTATCTGACCAGACACCTGCTGCAGCTTGAAAGGCCCCAAAAGTTCCTCACCAAAAGGATAAAGGGTCTCAAAATATGTCTTATGCTGCCCGACTGAAAGAACTCCAGCTCTATTCAGTCTCATACCGCTTGCTCAGAGGTGACCTGTGCCTGACATATAAGGCCATGTCAAACCCAGATTTGATGAATATGCTTCACCTCAAAAATCTAGATCCCTCAGAACCACAAGGGCGGGAGACTTAAACCTTGACACGGTTATAAATAGAACGTGCTGGAGGGACAGATTCATCACCCAGAGACTCCCTATGCTGTGGAACAAAATCCCGGTACATGTGAGGCAGAGCACCTCTCTGGTCTTGTTCAAGAGGAATCTTGACCAATGGATGGGAGATTGCAGATATACCCCAGGGATTACTTCAGCGTCACTGCTTGACAGAGGCACAGCAAAATGATAGGCATAGTTTTTATTCAAACTAAAGGGGTGGCGAAAGCCACATAACTATGGGCTAGGCTTATAAATGCCCTTGGGCAGATAGCCTAGTATGAACCTATGAACCTATGAACCTATGAACCTATGTCACTAGATGGGTTGCAAACTGGCTAAAGGACAGAACCCATAAAGTTAAAATTGCTGGAGCAATGTCAGACTCAAAGCCAGTCACAAGTGGTGTCCCACAGGGATCTGTCCTGGGACCCCTCTTGTTCGGCATTTATTTCTCAGATGTTAAAGCAAACATGGGTGGGCTGTGGCTGACAAAGTTCGCAGATGACTGCAAACTAGGCGCCATAGTCAATACACCAGCAGACACACACATCCTACAAAAAGGCCTCACAGAAATGGACAACTGGTGCCGGAGTCACGACCTTAAACTAAATGCCAAAAAATGTATAGTCATCCCTTTTGGGAAAAACAAAGTACCCACAAATTATCACATAGACAGCAACCCACTGAGTATGAAAACAGTATTCAGAGACCTAGGGACCCAAGTCGACAGCGACCTCTCATTTGACACCCACGTTTCCAAAGTGGTTAGGAAAACATTCTACCTTGCACACCTCATCATGAAGGGATTCACATCCAGATCCAAGGATGTCATTGTACCCCTATATTCCTCCCTCATCAGACCCATGATTGAGTACAATGCCCCATTTGGTATGTACCTCACCCAGCATTTGCAACAGCTGGAAAGACCACAAAAGTACCTCACCAAGAGGATCAAGGGTCTCCAACATATGTCTTATTCTGCCAGACTAAAGAAACTTCAGCTCTATTCAGTAGCATACCGCCTGCTCAGAGGTGATCTCTGCCTGATGTACAAGGCCATGTCCAATCAGGATCTGATGGACATGCTCCACCTCAAAAAATCCAAATCCATCAGGACCACGAGAGCTAAAAACTTAAACCTCGGCACAAGTATGAATAGGACATGCTGGAGGGATAGATTCATAACCCAGAGGCTTCCCATGCTTTGGAACAAGATCCCAGTTCGTAGTAGGCAGAGCCCCTCACTGATTCTCTTCAAGAGAAATCTTGATGAGTGGATGGGAGATCGTAAGTTTACCCCAGGGGTCACATCTGTGTCACTGCTAGACAGGGGCACAGTAAACTAATTCTATTATATAAGGGGACCTTCATTGTGTCACTACTAGACAGAGGCACAGTATTCTAAATTTATTCTGTACATTTTTTGTACCATTTCATGGGGTGGCAAAAGCCACATCACTATGGCTAGGCTTACAAATGCCCCAGGGTTTACTATGAAACTATGAAACAAAAGGAAATAAATTGTGGCAAAAAACAGAATGGATCATTATCATAAAGATAAAAACTCTGTGGTCATACTAAAGTAAATTGGCAAATAAGAGGGTTAACTAGGTAAAGGAAAGCAAAGCCTGAGGTTAAGATACCCTTACAGGGGAAAGAAAATCATAAAGCCTTCTATAGCTTTGTCAGAAACCTCAAAGGCAACATACAGTAATGCAATGAAGGGGTGGTTAGTACTGCCATATTCTCTGAGCCTGATGACACAGTGAACCTGTTAGCAGATAAATTCATTTCCATTACCCATGCCTCACCCCAACCATCCCTCAATAATACCCTCAACAATAACCCCTCCATCTACAACTAGTGAGCATGTAAAGAATTAACTCACTAAGGCCAAGAACACAGCCTCAATGGGCCTTGATGACATCATAGGATGCCTCCTGAATTGCATCAATTCCAGTTT
>NC_056734.1:910724404-910919404 GCF_019279795.1 Protopterus annectens
CTGTCTGCAACTGTATATAGGTGAGGTAGCCAATGCTATAATCTAATATGGTTTGTAGACTTCACAGATATTTACACCCACTAATAATATAGCGTGTACACCTGCATTCTATATAGTAATGTATAGGTTACCTAGTATCTCTTGTCATGCATGAATTTCATGCATGTATGTTCAACTGTCACTGCAGTCTAGTATAACACTATAATACTACTACCAGGTAAGTAGCAATGACTCAAGAGCTCAGTTTGTGAAATGCTCTGTATGAAATTAACTTTGCCACACAGAGACCAGGGCTCATATCCTATACTCTGTAGCACTATATATCATAGTTTCAGTTACATAATGATGACAGAGATTCTCTCCACAGGAACTACAGGTAAATGGGTGAGTTAGCCCATAGTCTGAATAAATAATTGTGTGCTTAGATGTCACAGACTGTTAGAATCATTAACGTGTATGTGAATATACAGCATAAAATGAAGGAAATAAATATAACAATAATAAAAGTAAAGAAAAGAAATAAAAATGTGTAATCATTATTATGGCTGAATGCCTGGAGTGTTTGTTAAGGGTTGCTGCAGTCAATTAATACAGTTGATGCAGATGACCTCCACAGTCACCGCTACTGGATGCTGTCTTCATGCCTGTCAAGCCAGGCATGATAGTTGTATAGTTTCTGTACTGTATGCATACATGGCTCTTAAGTGTCACATTGTCACGTAATGTAATTAATAGTGTGTAATCCCTCTATCACACATGTACCATCGACATGATTATCTAACCAGGAATGTATCACTACATCAGCCCACAGTATGCCTTGGTAGTTATATAGGTCCACCTGATGTGCAAGCATCCTGTGTAGTTTACTACTTGCAGTTGTTACAGCTTGGCCCATACTGCCTGCTACACATAGCTTGAGAGGTATGTATGTGCTAAAGCAGCTATAGTCCACCTGTAAGCATAAAGAAAGGACAAACCTGTAGAGTAGATAGCAGTACTGTTCTCTATGAAATAGACTATAATGGTATTGATGGACTGTTTATTTCTTTCTCTCCTCAGCCCTTACCTTCATATATTTCTTATTGTTATTCATTGGTTATGGTTTATTACTAACATCTGTTGTTACATTAAATTTTATGTTGGGGCATGTGTTTTGTTATTGTTATTTATTATAACAGTTGTATATTAACATATTTTGTTGAATTATCTATGTTGTTGGCCTTATGCCATAACTGTTACTGGCATGCTGTTAATATACTGACTGTTATTTACTGTTGTGTTCCATTTAATATGCATTGAAATCTAATTGGGTTATTTCCAGTGTTATGGCATGCTGTTATTACCAACAAAAGGTTTTGTTCATAACTAACCTATACACATTGGTATACCTCTATCAGCACAGCACAACAGGGTAGGCTGGTTCCTGCTGATCCATCTACCCTACCTCAGCCGGCTGTGGCACCGGGTCCTGGCACATCTGGGACCCAGGACAGTGGTGCCCCCTCTGCTGGCCCTGCACCACCTTCTGGTGGAACTTCCTCAGAAGATGGAGCCTGTCTCCACTGGGAGCAATGTTGACTGCCCATTGGTGGGGATGTCAGTCATGCTGCTGTCATTTGGCAGCACATGCATCTCAGATTCCATAACACCCTCCCCATCCAAGGTTTTTACCCCCTCATGTGTCACACACTCCCCTGTCCACTGTCTTGTCTGTCTGCAATTCCATCCTCTCCTACCCAAATAACCTCCCCACATGTACTTACATCCCTTCCTCAACATTCCACTCTCTCCTTATGAGAAAAAAAATGGGCACCTGTCCCATAAAAAAAATCACCCCATACATAGATCTCCATTTGGCAAAAATGTCCACAATATACAACTAATTTGATCCAATTGGCTTGACAACACATTTATGTTGTCCTCACCCCTCTCTCCGGGGTTTGAGAGATTAAATTCATCCAGAAAATCTGTCAAAATGCACAGCTGGTGTTCTACAAGAAAAGAAAGCTATGGGTCTTTCCTACACCCTTCCTGCCTTTCATTCGATTTTACCCCTGCTTGACCCCATTTCACCACTGTCCTATTACCCCCTTTTTCTTTATACTTTTTATTGCAGGTTTGCACAGAGTGGCACGCTGTGCATAGCTCAGCTTAAGTGCCTGTATGTGTCTATTTCATTGTTACTCAGATGGACAAAGGAAATATCTCTCCTAAATCTCAAACCCAAGCCCCTCTTCACTGTAGCACAGTGCATTAACCCACCATGCTACAAAGGCTTTAGGTTTAGCAGCTCTTTCTAGAAATACATACTGATTGCCACTGACAGACTGCAATTGCACCTAATGGGAAAATGACAGTGTACCTGGGACAGTGATGCAAAAATACACTGCTAGACAGCCAAATACATAATAATGGCAGTATGTGAGGTCTGGGGTATCAGGTAAATGTACCCTTTTATCAGCAACATTTTAAACACACCTGCTAAGCCATCAGTGGCAAAGTACATATGTTCACCTGTGACCCTGCTGCAAAGAAACTGTCTTTGAAAGTCATGCACATACTAATGGATGCATAAAAGGTGTGTCAGAGATTGTGCTTCTGCACATATATCTTGTAAATACACCTCTTACACCACTGAGTCAGTAGCTCAGTCTGTTAAATGCATTCTATAAAGTACATTTTGCCACACAGAGTCCTGGGTTCAAATCCACTGTGTTGCACATCAGTTACATTGTTGTCAAGACAGCAAGTAATGACTGAGTCATGCAGCTTTAATCCTCACAGGTTACTGCTACTGAAATAATTGCTACCCATTTTTGCAAATCAAAGGCCTGCAAGTAGGGACACACTGCACATAATCCTATAGCCTAACGTTATGTCAACTACTACTCTGTTATTAACAGATGTACCTTAAGCACATGCCTTGATTGTACTGTAAAGAGTACCCTTACACTGGCTCTGCTGCAATGACAGGGTTGCCATTACTGTCACAGTTACATGTGCAGCTTTCTGTCCTCCAAAGTGTTCACACTTCCACTATGTGTTCTAAGTTGTGCCAGCATACAAAGCTGTATGTTAATGTAGCTGCTGCAGACCTACTGTACCTCCCAACCCTCAAGAACAAGGGATCCAGGTGCAACCATATATAAGGGGGGCCAAAGGCCCAGAGATAGGGACATGTTTCACAGTTTTCCCCTACAAAGATAGTAGGTTTATAGACTAACAGCTACTGCAGTAGCATGCATATTCTGATGGGTATCAAGTGTGACACTCACATGTCTCACTCCCCATACTGACCCCAACCTACAATGTTTGCCAGTGAACTGCCTGATGACCACAATGCCATGGGATACTGACCAAGCATATCAGGCAATACTGCAGACATACTTAATACATCTCTACAGTGGACAGTATTTGTACCCACCCTCTGCAGTGCTATAGTCTCCACATCTCAATAATGTCCATCACAACAACTAAGAAAGGGGCTGAGGCCTACAGGAAGGTATTATATATTGCACTGTGGTGCCATGTCATTGGCTAATGATAGTGAAATTCAGCTGTTTTGGATGCAATTAGCAATTTTGAGCCACATATTGGTGCAGAGGCAATTACCTGTTCATGACCATTACCTACAAAAGCCAAGCAACTGCTTATGGGGAACAGGTCTGTATGTGGTGTTGCTCACACAGACAGCATATGTGCAAAACATTTGCAGAGGAATGCTTCAAAAAAGGAATACTTTACTCTACCAGGTATGTAATAGAATTCCCCATATAACAGGATGCAGATTGGAGGATGGGATTTTGAGAATACGGAGTACAACAGTAGGTTTGTATTAGATCTATGGTATTGACATGTCAGTGATACTCTACTGTCCAACAGCAGGATTCTGCTGCCACTGGTGGAGGGCCTGCAACAGAACAGCCTCTCAACTGTCCTTGCTTTGACTCACATCTCTGCTCTGTCCCTGTCAATCCCTACTACAGCAGTCGGCTGTTGTAATAGAGCTACTGGAATACATGTAAGACATAGTGACACTAAGTATAGGTATACACTCATGTAACATCAAATGATGTACTGTGATTCATGTTTTCTCAGTCTGTCAATGTCAAACATAAATAGTTCTAACATTGTAAAAGTGTCCATGAATATCCCTGATGTACTCTGGCTAAGTCTCTGTTTCATTGACATTCATCCCGGTTTGGATGAGAGGTATGCCTAACATACCTCTCAAACTCCTACAGTAAGACATCAGGGCAAAGCCATAATTAATGGGTGGACAAAGGCCCAGACTCAGTGACAGAGTATATATATTGGCCACACAAAGTAAGAATGTGAATAGACTAACAGACATTACTGTAGCATAAGTGTTATCTGAGGGGTCTGACATGTAACAATCAGACTCAGTTTTAATTTTTGCCAGCAACTGTCAATGATTGGCCAAGCATTTCTCAGACATCCCCAGATTTTGTGCAAAAAGGACTACATCTGTGAGGCAAACATGTTGACATTCTGCAAACATCTGCATAGGTGAGAGGTATGAGGTCTACAGGGAACATATACTACAGCAGGTTTGTATTGCTTTCTGTCATTGTGGCACACTGGTGTTGCTGTCCCCATATAGTTATTGTAATAGCACACTGCTATTTGTCTGACAGTGGTCGTACACATATAAGTGGGAATTTGCCCATAGGAGACACACCACAGTAGAGTGCAGCGATGGGTGTAGAGACATATAGCAGCATCTGTCACAGCGCACAGGGAGATGACCCAGTATTGCTACTATCTTGTTGATAGCCACACATGTAGTGTGTTTCCAGACTGCGAGGTATGATGTGTGAGGGAGCAGTGGATAGTGCAGGCCAATATGGGTGTGTAGGGTCTATACATAGTGGACATCCATGTATCTGGTCCTGTAATGTGTTCTCCTCTTGTTGTCTTGCAGGAACAATGCACAGACAGAGAAATCCACCATTTTCATCAGGAAAGAATGATGTGGTACTGGATGCCCTCAGACTCCTCCATTACATACTTCTTTCTAGGGGTTGTCACAATCCTGAACAGTGGGCAACATTGTGGGGTGACCTTATGAGGGCTATGAATAAGACTGGCCATCAGGACAGGACCTATGAGCAGATCCGATAATGGGCCACTGATATGGTCAATTCTGCACATCACAGGGCAGTTGCTGTTGCCAGGGATTCTGCTGCCACTGGTGGAGGGCCTGCAACAGAACAACCACTCAAGACCACACAGGAATTCCTGGTGAACCTAGGCTCAAGCAATAGCTCCCAGGCGGGTGCCACAGTATGCACATCAGAGGAGCATCCAGGTAAGCTTACTGTGTTCACCAGTATATTACTGTATCAGTCATTGTGGTATGCTCTACATACCAATACATGGGTGTCAGGTCTATCTGCATTGACGGTTGTTTTTTATGCACAGTTATGCACACATACTGAGAATGTCAGCAATATAGCCAGTATCACATTAGCTTCTGTACATGTGGATATACACACATATTACCCTGTAATACTTCAGCATTTGGTGTTGCTGACAATACCTCTCCCTCACCTTTTCCTAGGTCCATCAGGTGTGGCCAGAATGTGTGGTCCTCTACCTGGTAAGTGTGAAACTGTTATGTTACAGATCATATATATCCTATGAAAGTTAAGGGCTGCCATTTAGTCATATGCACAACTGTTTGCTTAGCCAGAGTAGAATAGTTGTATGTTCCATTTTAGTGCTGTTATGTACAGTGCATAGACTGAGGAATCACTGGTGTGTATTTGTACAAACATCAACACATTTGCACTTATAGTCATGAGCAGCTAAGCAGGTTGTTATACAGTACTCCAAGATGCCCATTCAAAAACAATATTTATTTTTTTTATACATTTCTTGACTGGGAAAGCCTGACTAGGCTCCACAGAGCCTGTTTTCAGAGGAGGCCTGGGGAGAAATGCTCCAGATGCATGTTTTTAGAATGTGGGAGGAAAGCCATGCAAACGCAGGGAGAACATGCAAACTCCACACAGAAGGCACCCCAGATGAGAATTGAACCGGAGAACCTCTAGCTGTGAGGTGACAATGTTAACCGCTGCACCACTGTGCTGCCCGGAGATAGGGAGATGGTCCATACCTGAGACAGTGATACTACAACTGGCATATTATTCTCAAGATAGGTGTACTGGGTTTTATGTGTAGTTCTATCACATACAATGCCATATTGCTTACCTCAAAGGTCTTTTGCACAAGCAACATAAACCAGATTTAGGTGATGTGCATGTTATAGGGGCCTGACATGTCTGTGTATGTTGTGAGTTTGTGTATTGTGTATGGGATCAGAGATGAAATTATGTGAGATGTGTATTGCAGTTGTGGGGCCTCATCTATATGAGTCTGTGTGGATTACCATAATAATAGTGCAGGTAGTAATGTACTGCTTTTGCCTTTCTTCCCACAGGTGAACAGGGGGTTGGGGTCTATCCCCCTCACAACCCGATGTCAGTGTCATCAGACTCTGATGTTGATGGTGGCCATAGTGAGGCACAGGTAGGGTTGTCAGGGGTTTAATCTGTCCCAGAGGTTGACATCCCTCTTCTGCCCCATTGTCCTTACACACAGTCAGTATGCCCACACATACCTAGTCCCCAGAAGCCACAGATGTTGGACAGTCAGTGTGTGGTGACATAGAACAGGACAGCGTGGGAACTATGGTGTCAGTGAGTGTAGACATATAGGTAATAATAAGACCAATTTTATTAATTTTTTTATTTGACATTTGTTTACCAGGAAAGTCTGACTGGACAAAATGTCCTTTTCAGTGGAGGCCTGGGAAGAAAAGCTCTACATTTATAAATAATCATAGGATACATATACAATGTACAGAAGCAAATACTGATTCAATCTCATTTACAAGTACAAAATGAAAATATATGTTATACATTTCACTGACACAATCATATAGTCTAGATACAATACAAAGAATAGCAGTACTGTAATTGTAGGTAGAAATCAAGCAAGTTAAGTATAGATATTGTTAGTAGGAGTATACTACTCAAATACAAAAATAACAGGTCGTGTTCCTTTAGCTGCCTTGAGACATCTATTTCCTAACCAAGATTTGTGCAAGAGCAGGACCATGTTTCTGATAGGTGTGACTTGAGAAGTTTTTTTAAAGTTTAAGTGATAGTAGATGTTCTGATATTTAATGGCAGGGAATTCCTAGTTTTGACTATGCAGCTGGAGTAAAGGGAAACTCTAGCTGCTTTGTTAGGTTTGGATATATTTAGGAAGGATTTGTTACTGGAATGCAATACCCTGTTATTGGAGAAGTGTATTAGTAGATTTTGAAGTACTGGCATTTTTCTGGACGATTTAGTATTCCTTGGGTGAAGTTGAATTGATTATAAGCAATTAGATTTGGTAGTTTGAGCAAGGATAGTTCTTTTAAAGGAAAACAATATTGGGATTTGAAATTTGTTACTGTGGCAAACTTTGCAATTCCCTCATCACAAGTTTCGAGTTTTGCTAGGTCAGAGTTCTTAATGTCTGTAAGAATTTGTGAGGCATAGTGTAGTGTAGAGATAAGATAGATTCTTGCTATAGTAACCTTTGAAGATTTATTTAGAAAGTACCAATTTCTGTACAGGGTTCTTAGTTTTTTGTGAACTTTTTTTATGGTCTATGATATGTGTATGTCAAATTTTATATTATGGTCAATGGCCACATGAAGTAATTTTGTTTGGGAAACTGCAGAAATAATTATATGGTTTAATAATGAGATATTGAATGGTGGGTGGGTGTCTGCAGCTCTAGTAGGATAGATGAGCATGAGTTTTGTTTTGATAGGGTAAAGTATAAATTGTGCATTGTTTAGCCAAGATTCCACACCATTAAATGACTACTGGGTGATATTTTGGAATTTTTATTATAGTGTTGGGGTGGCACAAATCAGGATGGATCATCCATGTTTTGAACTACAGAGGCAAGTGTGCTGGCAGTATGAAGATTGTTAGTAAAGATAATAAAATGTAGAGGGCCCATAATAGATCCCTATGGAACTTCCAAGGTTACAGGCAGTACTGAAGAGAGATTTTTGTTGCCGTTTTACAGCTTGCTGACATCCAGTTAGATATTGCTGGAACCAAGTAAGTGCAGAATGGCAAAGTTTAAGTTCTGAAAGTGTAGTTAAGAATTTAGAATGGGAGACAGTATCAAAAGCTTTGGATGGATCAAGAAAGATGGAGGAATCTAAATTGCCATCATTGCGATGGTGGTTAATAATGTTAGTAAAGTTAACAAGGGTGGTGTTAGTGCTATGATTAGGATGGAAACTATGCTGAGTGGTATATAGAAGATTGTTGGTTATTAGATAGTTCAAGATTTGTGAAGTGATGCACCTCTCAAGTAATTTTGATAATGGTGATAGTATAGCTATTGGCCAGTGATTTGATAATTCTGTCAAGCTTCCACCTTAACTCATTAACCCTGAGTACCTTCTCATGGTGCCTGTGTGCTTAACACCGAGTGCACTATGAGACGATAGGAAATGCAGGATCTTACATCCGAGTGCCTTCCACAAGCACGACTAACAGTTCTATTTTAGCTCCACTGTTGAAAAATAAGTTGAAAAAGTCACTGACCTTTATCAGTTACTTTCTTAACTTAGGTTTCAATGTGGAGTTATGAGCTGCTCATATTGGACTGTTTTAAAAAAATCGGCTTACAATCCTATTACTTTGTAAAGCATTACCAGTAGAAAAAAAACTGTAGCCAATTGCCTCTTATCACTTGTAACAAGCAAACAGCTTGTAATTACCACACATAGTGCTTCAAACGTAACCGCAGTTGCAATCTGGAAGATTTAGGAGCAAGTTCTCCCATAGCTTAAAAAGTTTCATTTTCTTAGTGAAATGGATTATAATTTCTGTGCAAAGTCCTTTCATTGCTTTATTGTTTTCATTTATTTGGTAAGGAGATCAGAATTATAGTTAAAAAAAATTGAACTGTTTGGGAATGCGATGTTGGTTGTAGCAGTGGTGAATCAAATGGGTCTATATTATAAAATTGAAGTTCTCTAGCATTGAATGTTATAATATCGAACCAGTAATGTCGAACGCTGAAAACAGCGAAGGTGCAGGACATCAAATTCTTTCCCAGGGAAAGAATTCGGTGGGCTGTTGCTGTGGCTTCGCTGTTTTCAGCGTTCGATATGGTGGAGCGTTATGGGTCGGGTTCAGGTAAGTGTGTGATTGTGTGTAGGTTAGGGTCGGGGGTGGGTTAGGTGAGTTAGGGGTAGGGAGCAGGTCAGGTAAGTGTGCTGTTGTGCGGACATTAGTGTTAGAGCGTGGGTTCAGGTAAGTGTGCAATTATGTGTAGGTTAGGGTTAGGGGCGGGATAGGTGAGTTAGGGTTAGGACGCGAGTGAGGTGAGTGTGCCATAGTGATGGACCTTAGGGTTAGGGTTGGGTTAAGGTAAGTGGATAGCTAGCACTGTATGTAAACTTTAGTTTAGGTGTAGGAATTTAAGTGTATGTGTGTGGATGGCTATTTTTTGTGTGTGTTTGTGTTGTGTGTATGTTTCTCGGAATAGCGAATTTTTTCCCTGGGAAAAAATTAGCTATTCTGACTGTTCAATGTTTTCACACTTCGGTGTTTAGGGTTCGATATAATAACATTCGATGTTAGAGAACTTCGATGTTATGATATAGACCCAAATCAAACTTTATGTCCCGGTTGTGTTTGTGTGCTGCATGGACTCAACCTTCTGTGGTAACATACAAGTAGGTCAATCCTCAGAGTTTTAATACATGGTAAAATTTCTTCTGGCTGAACTGTTGACTTTGGGATATATTGAGCTGGCTTTGTGCAGGCTGATTTATTTGCTGTGGTGGATCTCTCAGCCCATTAGTTGTAGCCTCGTGCTTATTGGAAGGTTTGACCGGTGTTTATGGTAACTGGAGATAAATAGCCAAGTAGTGGAAAACTGGAATAGCTGGGGAGAGGGCTGCTGTGGGGAGGGGTCTGCTGTGCAGAGGGGGTAAGGGGTCACCACAGGTGGAACTGCTTTTGGGGGCAGAATGTCCAGATTTTTGCCTCATATTTTGATCTGTTCCACATAAAATTAGATATTAATGAGATGATCTGAGGACAGAAGTCATAAAATAAAGATGTACATTTGTGTTTCAGACTTCATATCCTTCAGAAAAATGCATGCTAAGACAAGGGGACTAAGTTAGAGTAATATGTTATGGGAAGCTGTGTCTGTGTGAAATGTTTACTGAATGTAGAATGTATGATAGTTGTATAAGAAGCAATTGTATTCAATGATAAATATAATAAAATATAATGATAAATATAGAGAAGAATGAAGTGAAAAGAAATCAAAGCTTATGCGAGGGATGTTCTCACTGAAAGATTAGCTGCTGTCTTAGGGAATGTAAGCATTTATCATGGTAACATTCACCTCAAGCGAATTAATTCTGGCATGGATCAACCAAAACTGTTGGGCAATACTTCTGGCTCTGTCATTGATGTGTACAGTTTAGGTGACTGGAAGGGCTCAGTGATATAAATGTTATATAAATTTTATTACTGCTTTTATACTAGTTCTGGCACTGATCAACTCAGTATGTAGGGCAATATTTCTGACTTCTTATGTTTGTGTGTACAGTGACATCCGCGGTGGTGCAGCAGTAGCATTGTTGCCTCACAAGCAAGAGGTTCTCCCATTCGATTCTCGGCTGCAGTGCAGGGAGTGCCTTCTGTGTGGAGTCTGCATGTCCTCCCTGCAGTTGGGTGGGCGTTCAAAAGACATGTGTAAATGGGCGTGCCTTTGTTGAAGGTTGAACTTCAAGCTGGCACCTCAGCATTCATGAAAATCTACTGCCAATCATTAGCAGACCAGAGTTCTGCTGTGGTGACCCCTAACCGGGAAAAGCCAAAAGACAAACAACAACAACATGTTTGTGTGTACAGTTTAGGTGAGAGAAAGGGCTCAGTAATATATAACTGTTATGCTACTTTTATTGAATTACTCAAGTCTTTTACTAAAAGATAGTAATAACTCAGTCTTACTTTACACCTGCACCAGGAATGTAATGAATGTCTATTCAACAGGTTATGTGCAGCACTTATCACCTTTATCTGAGCATGCAGAACATTGCAGTAATGAAATGTAAGCCATTATCATGTTATTTATGTACAATATGTGCAGACACAGTATAACACTAAGTCATTAGCACTTGTCAGGTAAAACTCTCAGCAGCTGCCTCTGTTATTCACATTACTAAAAGTTGTTATCACACTGATGAATGCACTTGCCAGAATCTGGTTTCTGTCTATGTGGAGTCATGCATAAGCCCCCCTAAGTTTCTTTCTTTTATTTTTGGTAAATATCTTTGCTAGGGTGCATGTCAATGTGGTAAGTTATACCTCATTTTGAAGAAAATGTTGGTCCTTACAAAATGGTAAAAGAACTTTGTCTGTATACTCTATACATGTACAGATATCACAGTTTGTTTAGGTGTTGGGTTACAAAAATTATATTTCTTCATATGTTGGTCAATATCTTTGCTAGGGAACATGTAAATGTGCTAAGTTATACCTCATTTTGAACAAAGTATTAGGACTTACAACATGGTAAAATAACGGTGTCTGTATGCTGTACACATGTACAGATATCAAAGTTTGTTTCAGACAGGTTATGGAAATTATGAATTTTTTTTAATATTTTGGTAAATAACTTTGCAAGGGAGCATCTGAGCACACTAATACCGCATTTTGAAGACAGTATTGATAGTCCCAACATGGTAAAAGAACTGAACCTGTATGTTGTACACATGTGCAGATATCAAAGTTTGTTTCTGACGTAGGTTATGGAAATTATGATTTTTTTTCATATCTTGGTAAATAACTTTGCAAAGGAGCATGTCAGTGTGCTAAGTAATACTTCATTTTGAAGGCAGTGTTACTCCTTGCAACATGGTAAAAGAACTGTGTCTGTGCACTGTACACATGTACAGATATCACAGTTTGTTTAGTCTTGCAGGATGATGAAAATCATACATTTCCAATACTTCCATTATTATGCCCATATCTTTGCAAGGGATTATGGTAATGACACAAATGATGCATCATTTTGAAGTTGACATTGAGGTGCATAACTTCTATATTGATGTGTAGCCTCTATCTTTTACAACTGATGAGATATCATGTTTTGTTAATTTATCAGTTATGTGAAATATTATATTTATCATATTTCTGTGAATATCTCCATAAAGGAGCGTCACACAGTAATGCTTAAGGTATCATTTTAAAGCTAACATTCATATAAACAAATTAATTACAAACTGTATGGGTCTACATGGTACATTGACCAAGATATTGTGGTTTGCTTTTCCAAAAAGGTACAAAATACGCACAATATCAGCATTCTTTGACAAATATTTAATAATGACTTTGATATGCACTATCAGCATTTACACTGTTGGAAAGGTCAATGTCTGCTGAACAACTTCTGCATTTACATTTTTAGTCTTGCTCTTGTAGTTAAAGAGCTATGAACATTTGTTTTTTGTATGGTATTAGAAATTGATTTTCTAAAAATGAGTTCAGGCTGCACTGTTGTTCCTATGGTGGAATTAAGCAGCCAGCCTTTTCTGAGCTGCTCTGGAGTGAATGAGTTAATGTAGTGGAATGATATGTGACACTTTTCAAATTTTAGGGACTTGTTCTGAGATGGATTGATTTATTAATATGGATACTGGATAGGAAATTGCTTCTGCAGCAGTTGTTCAATATTCAGTGGGTAGATAGTCAGCAGCAAGTGTAGTAGACTTAAGCCTTTTAAGATATTTAACTATGCCCCAGGATTTAATAAAATCTTTGTAGTCACCGTGTAGACCCTACACAGACTGTTACCATGACTGTCTGCACGATTGCCTCTCAGCAGCGTGCCATGCATATTAATCATGCCTCATTGCTGAGAGAGAGCCACGGAACATGGTTACTGAATCAATGTAGGGAGTGCGGTGCTAACTGTGTCAACAGATGAGCAGCACACTCCCTGCACTGTCCAACTGCAGTATATCAATATAATTTAATAATATTTTTTATATAAAAAGCAGGTTTGTAAGCCACTGCACAGAATGCAGCAAGTGACACATGACAGACATCCTAAAAATGAAACCAGATGTATTTAATTATGTATAAAATGTTCACGTTTAAGCATAGCTGAGCAGGTTTGCATGGGACTCAGCAGTTCTTAAATGTAGCTCAGATGTATATGTAAAATTATAGCAGCATTCCACATATCCACGTAGCCAAATGGGTTGAGTTATAGCCTTATGTGCAGTAGGTGCAGGGTTTAAATACACAGAAGGGACTTTAAGCATTTATTTTCCAAATACAAATAATGCTAATTATTTAAAAATCATGATCTGCTAAACTCAATCTATGTTTATGCACTGCTTGGCACTGCATGGCTGTAATTAGCTGGTTTGCACACTGCTAAGCAATGCTAGTCATTGCCAGTTTAGGCACTGCTCTGCTCAGCTGTGCTGGTTTGCATGGTGCTAAGTGATGCATTGCATTTTTAAATATTGCCAAATGGCATTAATGGGCAGGAAAACAGGATATATTAAGTGCAATAGGTGGGAATACAGCATAACAAGTTGGAGTTTTAACTGTGCAGTATTTATGGCTGGTGTTGGAGAGGGTGAGCACTTCCGGGCACAGCGATGGGGCATTGAGGAGTTCAGCGTCATGACTGGACTCAAGGTGTAAATCCATGATGACTGGCTGTTGCAAGGAGGGTTCCAGGGCTGAGATTGCAAGGCAGATGCCTGGGACCGGCTGGCACATGAGCTCACCAGTGAGACATGTATTCCGCCATACAGGTGAGCAGGTTCATCACCACTATGATGACCTGAAGCATCAGAAAGGGGGTCTTTTAGCTGCCTGGGTCCAAGATGCTCCAGCAGAGAATGCTACCATTGTTTCACCAATACCTAATTTGAACATTTGATAGACAGGTATGCATAATGGTGTGCTTCTCTCAATACAGCTGTGAAAGAGAGAACTCACAACATTGACATGCATGGTAGGCACTTGGCCAAGTTGTGCTGCAAGTGTGGTGAGTACATATGTATTTCACAGTCTGTAGTCAAATAAGTAAGAAAGAGTAGAGCATTAACTACCAATAGGTATATACAGTAAAAATTGTATTGCAATGAATGTGGATATAGACCTGTACTGCAATAAGTGACTACTGCCAACTGCAGTGCAATTAGCAGGGAAGACTAAAGCATTAACCCTGATAAAATAAATGAAATAAAGTTTTTACTGCAATAATTGTGGAATTACAGCTTTATTGCAGCACCTGCATTACATCAACTGTTGTGCAAAAAAAACTTGAAACTATACCAGTAACTGCATGAAGGTATCTCTAATAAAGCTGTGTTGTGCAATATGTGTAGAATTAGGGCTGTTTTGCATGAAATTGATTACAACTGCTTTGCAATAAAAACATGAAACAATACCAGTACCAACCTCAAGGTATATTTAATAAGAGTGTTGTACAATAAGTGTAGAGTCAGAGCTGTATTACAAGAAATTAATTATGACACCTGCTCTGCAATAACATATGAAGCAATAGCAATAACATCCAAAGTGTATTGTGTGTATCAGGATTGTCTTGTTTTACCCATTGCATTTCAGCTATATGCATTCAGGCTCCGAATTATGCTGCTGCAGGCAAGTATAACAGTGTAATAGCTGTAGACTGCAAATATACTATCTGCAACTGTATATGGGCAAGGTAGCCAACCCAATAATATGATATGGTTTGTAGACTTCACAGATATTTCCACCCACTAACAATATACTGTGTGCACCTGCATTCTATGTAGTAATGTATAAGTTACCTAGTATTTCATGCATGTGTGTTCAACTGTCACTGCAGTCTAGTATAAAACTGTAGTACTTTTAGCAGGTCATATTTTGTTTCCAGGTGAGCTATAGGCAAATATCAGTAAGTCAGTAAACAGTAGTGGTTCAGTAGCTCAGTTTGTTAAATGCTCTGTATGAAGTACATTTTGCCATACACCAACCAGGGTTCAAATCCAGTGCCATGTAGTAATAAATGTTACTGAATCAGTTACATATTGATGACAGATGTCTCCACAGGAAATACAGGTAAATGGATTAGTAATTTTTGTGTTCAAATGTAGCAGATTGTTAAAAGCACTGACCAGGAACGTGATAATACTGCATAAAGTAAAGGCAAAAAGTATCATAAAATAAAAGAAAATAAATAAAATGTGTAATCTTGGTATGACTGTATGCCTGGAGTGTCTCTGAAAGGTTGCTGCAGTGATTTACTACAACTGGTACACATGTCCCTGCAGTCACTGCTATTGGGTTCTGTCTTCATACCTGCCAAAAATAGTACAGCATCAGTCACATACTGATTACAGATATCTTCTCTCCACAGGAACTACAGGTAAATGGGTGATGTTGCTCGTATTATGTGTAAATATCTGTGTGTTCAGATGTTACAGACTGTTAAAATCATTGACCGTGAATGTGATAATGCTGCATAAAATAAAGACAAAATGTGCAATAATAAAAGAAAAGAAAAGAAATAAAATGTGTACTTTCAGTATGTCTGTATGCCTGTAGTGTCTGTGAAAGGTTGCTGCAGTCAATTAATATATGCAGATGTCCCCTGTTGTCACTGCTTTTGGGTGCTATCCCCATGCCTACCAAGCAAGGCATTTAGTTGCTTACTCTATGTACTGTACACATACATGTCTCTCAAGTGTCACGCTGTCATGGAATGTAATTACTCTTGCGTAATCCCTCTGTCACAGATGTACATTGACAAGATTATGTCAATAGCAAAGTTACAGTACATCAGTCCACAGTACACATTGGTAGTTATATAGGTCCACCTTATGTGCAAGTATTCTTTGTAGTTGTCTACCTGCAGGTGTTATTGCTTGGCCCATATTGTCCCATGCAGATAGTGTGAGAGGTATATATGTGCTACAGCAGCTATTGGGCACTGTTACACATAAAGGACAGACTTGTAGAGTACATAACAGTACTGTTTTAAACTATATAGCCTATACCAGTATTAATGGACTGTATTTCTCTCTCTCCCCACCCCTGATCTTCATCTATATTTATTATTGTTATTCATTGGTTATGGTTTACTATTAACATATGCTGTTCAATAAACTTTATTTTAGGGCATGTGGTTTATTATTATTATGTATTAACATATCTTGTCGAATTACCAATGTTGTTGGCCATATGTTGTAATTGTTACTGGCATGCTGTTAATATACTGACTGTTATGTTAGTTATTGTTGTGTTCCATATAATATGCATTGAAATGTGAATTGGTTATTTACAATGTTCTGGTATGCTGTTATTAGTAACAAAATGTTTTGTTCATAACTAACCTATACACACTGCTATACCTCTATCACCACAGTATGACAGGATAGGCTGGTTCCTACTGATCCTCCTACCCTACCTCAGCTGGCCATGGCACCTGGTACCAGTGCATCTGGGATCCAGGCCAGTGGTGCCCCCTCTGCTGGCCCTGCACCACCTTTGAGTGGAACTGCCTACTGGTGGCAGGCAGGTGGTGGTTACCCAAGATCAACTACCAGCTATGGTGCACAGGATTGTTAATAGGAGCTATGAACAATGCCTGCACTGAACTGAGGGCAGACTCAACAACCTGGTGGGACCTGGTGGCCTGGCACCCTGCCTACAGCACAGCCACCTTTGGGGCAGTGAAGGAGGTGTGTTGACTGCCCATGGACAGGGATGCCAGTCATGATGCTGCTGTTTGGAGGAACATGTATCTCAGATTCCACAACACCCTCCCCATCCAAGATGTTTACCCTCCTCATGTGTCTCATACTGCTCCTGTATGCAGTCTTGTCAGACCGAAATTGCAACCTTTCCTACCCAGCTTACCTCCCCACATGTACCTACATCCCTTCCCCAACATTCTACCTTCTCCTTATAAAAAAAGAAAAAGGCCACCTGTCCCACAAAAAAAAAAAATCACCCAATACATAGCACTCCATTTTGCATATGTGTCCACTGGACACACCTAATTTGGTCCAATTGTCTTGACAACACATTTATGTTGTCCTCACCCCTTTCTTTGGGGGTTTGAGAGTTCAAATCTGTCCACAAAATTTGTCAAAATGCATAGCTATTGCTGTACAAGAAATGGAAAGCTATGATTCTTTCCTACACCCTTCCTGCACATCCCTACCTGCCTTTCAGAATGTTTTTCCTCCTGCTTTCCCCAATTTACCACTGTCCTATCATCCCCTTTTTTCTTTTCTTTTTTTCATTTTTTTAGCATGGGTTTGCACACAGCTAAGTGGTGCACTGTGAAGCAGTGCATAGCGCAAACCTACTTAAAAGTGCCTTAATGATCTTATGCATTTTTCACAGTTTTAAGCACATGTACAAAATAATCACCACTCCCACATCTTGAACCCAGGCACTTGTCAACTACAGCCTACTGCACTAAACTACTAGACAATTGAGATCAGGGTTAAAGCAGGTGTTTCTAGCAATTCATACTGATTGCCACTAACAGACTAAAAGCAACCTAATGTAAAAAATGGAAGTGTACCTTGGACTCTAATGCAAAAATACACCAGTAGACAGCCAAATAGCTAATAATGGCAGTATATAAGGCCTGTAATAGCAGGTAAATGTTCCCTTTTACCTGCAGCATCTTTAAACACACCTGCTAAGGCATCTATTTCACAGTATATATGTTCAACTGGGACTTTTTGCAGAACAACTGCCTTTGACAACCATGCACATACTGATGGATTCAATGTGTGTCACAGCCTGTATGTCTGCACATATATCTGGCAACTACATCTACTCCAGCACCGCCTCAGTAGCTCAGTCTGTTAAATGACTTGTATACAGAACATTTTGCTACACACATTCCTGGGTTCAAATCCAGAGTGTTTCACATCAGTTACATTATTGTGAAGACAGAAAGCAATGACTGATCCTTGCATTTTTAATCCCCATAGACTACTGCTACTGAATTATCTGATACCCAGTTTTGCAAGTCAGAGGCCTGCAGGTACGGGCACTCTGCACATATTCGTATAGCCTAACTATATATCGCCTACTACTCTGTTATTGGCACTGTTCCATAACAGATATACCTTAAGCACATGTCTCGATTGGACTATAAAGTTTACCCGTACCCTGGCTCTGCTGTAATGACATAGATGGCACTGCTGCCACAGTTACACATACAGCTTGCTGCCCTTCAAAGTGTTCACACCCCCCATGTGTCCTAGTCTGCAGCAGCAGCTGCAGCCTGGAGCATACACAACTGTATGTTAAGCTAGCTGCTACAGACCTACATCCCTTCCCCAACATTCCACACTCTCCTTATTAAAAACAAATAAATGGGTGCATGTCCCACAAACAATATTGCCCCATACATAGCTTTCCATTTCAAGCATATGTCCACAGAATACAACTAATTTTGTCCAATTGGCTTCCAGAGAAAAACACACATGGTGGAAAAGGTCCAGTGATATGGGCACATTTAACAGTTTGCCCCTACAAAGACAGTATGTTGATAGCAGCTACTGCATTAGCATGCATATTCCTGATGGGTATGATGTGTGACACTCACATGCCTCTCTCCCCTTACTGACCTCAACCCACAATGTTTAACACTGAACCACCAGATGATCACAATGTCATGTTACACTGGCCAAATATGTCAGGCAAAACTATGGACATACATCACAAATCACAACAGTAGACAGTATTTGTGCCTAACCTCTGTGATGCTATAGTCTCCACACCTCACTAGTGTCCATCTCAAAGTCTAAGAAAGGGGCCTAGGCCTACATGAATGCCTTAAATATTGCAATGTGGTGTCATGTCATTGGCAAGTGAAAGTGTAACTCAGCTATTTTGGATGTAATTAGCAATTCCAAGCCACAGATTGTTGCACAGGAAATTACCTGGTAATGAGAATTACCTACAAAAGGCAAGCAACTGCCTATGGGGAACAGATTTGTATGTTGTTTTGCTCACACAGACAAGGGATTTGAAAGCTATTTGCAAAGGAACACTTCAAAAAAGGATTGCTTCACTCTACTAGGTATGTAATAGATATCCCCATATAATGGGATGCAGATGGGAGGATTAAGGTATGGGGAATAGGAAGTACACCAGTATGCCTGTCGTAAATCTATGGTATTGACAGTTTGGTGATCCTCTGCCATCCAGTAGCTACAGGCATGCCTCTCAGCTGTCCATGCTTTGAGTCAAATTTGAGCTCTGGCCCTGTTACTTCTTCCTACAATGGTTGGCTGTTGTAGGAAAGCTAATTGAATCTGTGTTAGACATAGTAACACTAATTAAGGGTGCATACTCCTGTAACATCAAGCAATATACTGTAATTCACATCCTTTCAGTCTGTCAATGTCACACATAAAATGTTCAGACATTGTAAAGGTGTCCCTGACTGTCCCTGATGTACACTGGCTAGGTCACTGTTTTGTTAACATTCATCCCTCATTGGCCAAGAGCTATGGCTAACATACCTGTTAACTCCCTACAGCAGGGATTCAGGTCATAGCCATAATTAATTGGGGGGGGGGGGGGCACAGGCCCAAACTCAGTGACTGAGAATATATATTGGCCATACAAAGTTAGACTATGAACAGACTAACAGATATTACTGTAGCATAAGTGTTTTCTGAGGGTTCTGGCATGTGACAGCCAAATTCTCTATTTTCTGACAACAACCATCAATGAATGGCCAACCATTTCTCAGACATCAACATGTTTGTGCCAAAAGGACCAAATCTATGAGGCAGACATTCACATTTCACAAACATCTGTGTAGTGGAGAAGTATCCTGCCTATAAGAAACATATACTACAGCAGGTTTGCTTTGCTGTCTGTTGTTGTGGCACACTGGTGTTGCTGGACTGTCCCCATATAGCTGTAATATCACACAGCTATTTGTCTGACAGTGGCTGTATGATGTATTAGTGGGACCTTGCCCATAGGGGACACACCACAGTAGACTGCAGTGATGGGTGTAGAGACATACAGCAGATGCTGTCATGACACACAGGAATATACTCAGTATTGCTACTGTCTTAGTGATAGCAACACATAGGTTCATAGGTTCATAGGTTCATACTAGGCTATCTGCCCGAGGGCATTTACAAGCCTAGCCCATAGTTTTGTGGCTTAAGCCACCCCTTTAGTATGGGGAACTATACCCATTATTTTGCTGTGCCTCTGTTGAGCAGTGACACTGAGGTAATCCCTGGGGTATATCTGCGATCTCCCATCCATTGGTCAAGATTTCTCTTGAACAAGGCCAGCGAGGTGCTCTGCCTCACATATACCAGGATTTTATTCCACAGCACAGGGAGTCTTTGGGTGATGAATCTATCCCTCCAGCACGTCCTATTAATAGCCGTGTCGAGGTTTAAGTCTCCCGCCCTTGTGGCTCTGACGGATCTAGATTTTTTGAGGTGAAGCATATTCATCAAATCTGGGTTTGACATGGCCTTGTATGTTAGGCAAAGGTCACCTCTGAGCAAGCGGTAAGCGACTGAATAGAGCTGGAGTTCTTTCAGTCGGGCAGCATAGGACAGATGTTTGAGACCCTTTATCCTTTTGGTGAGGAACTTTTGTGGCCTCTCCAGCTGCTGCAAGTGTCGGGTCAGATACATTCCGAATGGGGCATTGTATTCAATCATTGGTCTGATGAGTGATGAGTATAGGGAGACTATGACCTCCCTTGATCTAGATGAGAATCCCTTCATGATAAGGTGGGCAATGTAGAAGGTCTTCCTAACTACTTTAGCTACATGGGTGTCGAATGACAGACTACTATCAACCTGGGTCCCCAGGTCCCTGATAACTTCTTCTGTACTCAGTGGATTGCCACCTATTTGGTAGCTAGGGGTAACCTTGTTTTTCCCGAAGGGTATGACTATGCATTTTTGGCATTTAACTTTAGGCCATGGCTCTGGCACCAGTTATCCGTTTCTGTGAGACCCTTCTGAAGGATATCTGTGTCAGATGTGTTTTCTACTATGGCCCAGTTTGCAGTCATCTGCAAACTTTGTCAGCCATAACCCTCCTGTGTTCGCTTGTACTTCGGAAAAGTAGATGCCAAACAAGAGTGGGCCCAGGACTGAGCCCTGTGGTACACCACTTGTGACAGGCTTTGAGTCTGACATGGCGCCAGCAACTCTGACCCTGTGGGTTCTGTCACTCAGCCAGTTTGCAACCCATCTTGTGATGTATGGGTTAACATTTAAGCTGATGAGTTTTTCAATGATACCCGAGTGGGGTATTGTATCAAAGGCCTTAGCCAGATTGAGGTAGGCTGTATGGACTGCCTTTCCCTCATCAATGGCTTTGGTGACTGTTTCAAAAAGTCAACCAAGTTTAGAAGGCATGATCTGCCTTTGACAAAGCCAAACTGGGATGGATCCAAAGTCTGCAAATTCCCTATGTCTTTATTTATGAGGTCCATTATGATCCTCTCCATGGCTTTGCAGATAAGGCTTGTCAAGCTAATGGGACGGTAATTTCCAGGGTCGGTGGAGGCACCGCCTTTGTGAAGTGGGACCACAGTTGCAGTGCGCCACTCCTGGGTACATATCCAGAGGTAAGACTATGATTAAACAGCTGTCCTAGCTGTGGGTTTAATTCCTCGTTGAGTTCGTGGAGCACACAGCCGGGGACACCATCAGGTCCCATGGATGCTGTGTTTTTGCTTTGGAGAGAGCAGTTCTCACTTGGGCGTTGGAGATGTTTGGGGGCTGCAATCGCTTGGTATAGATATCTCTCCTTTTGGGGAGGGGAGAAGTTTGCACTGAACCTGTCAGCCAGTATGTTGGCAATGTCTGTAGGATCAGTAATCTTCACATCATTATGAACTAGTTCTGAGCATATCTGGGAGTTTCCTCCCAGGTTTCTAACATAGCTAAAGAAGGCCTTATGATTGTCTTTTGAGTCTTTAGCTATTTTTCTCTCAAAATTTGCTTTGGATGATTTTATGAGAGCTCTTAGTTTTTACTTATAGTGATCAAGGGTGTCTTACCTTTTAAGGATTTTGCTCTATCTTGTAGTAGCTTCCTCCTTTTGTTGTAGAGTTTGTTTATGGCTGGGGTCCACCAGAGTGGATGCTTGCCTTTGGTACAAAGAGTCTTTGTTTTGCTTGGGATTGCCTTATCCATGCAGTCCTGCAGGTGCTGGTAGAAGGCATTTGTAAGTGATTCAGCGGCTTGAGTACTGTTTTCCGTCGGCTCGGGGCCTTAAAGGAGACCACACTAGTCTTTAGAAGTGTGAAGTCGGCTTTCGAGAAGTTCTTTACTGTGGTCTTTTTATTTCAGGTGGGGTGGGATGAGGACCTCCAGCGAGATTAGTTTGTGATCTGATCTCACCAGTGAGGGGTATACTTCGGTGTTGAACATTGTGCTCCCATGTTCGTGATGATGAGATCAAGTATGTTTTCTCCTCTTGTGGGGATGGTGACTAGTTGTTCCATGGCATTTGAGTTTATGAATTCCAGGAACTTTTGGGCTAGGGTGTTTGGGCTTGAGTAGTGTTCCCAGTCTATATTAGGGTAATTGAAGTCACCTAGTATGATGGTGTTTGGTGATACATTTATCCCTCTAGTGTTTTCAGGAAGGCCATGTGAGGTTCCTGAGTTTGTGAGGGTGGCCTGTAACATGCTACAATTTTCAGAGCAGTCTTGCCTATGGTTAATTGCACCTGGATGGTCTCCGATGCATTGTGCGTTGCCACCAGTCTTGAGGTGTGGGTGTCCTTGATGAATATGGATACCCCCCCTCCTTTCTTGGTATTGTCCGGATTTTGGGGCGGAACGCATGATAAGAGGTAAAACCTGATAGTGCTGGGGTGCTCTCAGGAGCCTTGAACCAGGTTTCTGTCACTGCACAGACATCGATGTTCTCCATACTGAGAAGGGCCTCGAGTGCGTGCATTTTGAGATTTAGACTTCTGGCATTGAGCAGCATTACCCTTAGTTTTTTCCTTTTTGTGTTCTAGGGTGGTAGGTTTAGAATTTGAGCCTTGCCTAAAAAGGCACTATGGGGTGGCAAGAGCCTTTGCCAATATCCGGAATCCCAGGGTGACAGGTGCAAGCCGTCCCTCGAAGCAGCGTGGCTTGTCCAGCATGTCATCCCAGGCAGACAGACATTGGATCCCCTTTGAATGACACCAGAGTTTAAGCCAATTGTTAAAGCTGATCATCTTATCTCTGTATTTTGGCATCATTCTTGGTGAAGGTAGGATACTGCTCAAGGTCAGGGTCATACCTGCCTGGGCTACATAATCAGAGAGCTCCTCAATGTCTCTTTTCATGTAGTCCAAGGAGTGCGTCTCAGGTCGTTTACACCAGCGTGGACAATGACTGAGTCATATTTGTACCTGCTGTTGAGAGACCTGAGTGCTTGCGTTATGTGGCGGATTCTAGCGCCCGACAGGCAGCTTACTGTGACCTTCTCCTTACTCAGTCTGGTGAGCGGGACGTCAGTGTGTCTGACTATGGAGTCACCAATGACTAGTGTGTCTGGCATTGTGTTTGGCCTTAAGGGCTGTGACTGTTTGACACTCTGACTGTGAGGTCTATGTGTTGCAGGTGTTGTGTTCTGAGGTGGTGGTTGTTTGGGTGTCTGCTTTGGTGGCCTCTGCTGTTTTGGTAGATTTTTGATCAGAGCCATGAAAGTATGTCTTTGTGTGTTTATGTGTATGATTTGAGGTTGTGATGGTACTATGTGAGACTGGGTCTATAGTGTGTGTGGTAACCTTCTCCTCCTGACTGGTCTTGCCAGTCCTATGTTGAGAGAGCTCAGCCTCCAGTTTGGCCGTATAGTTGCATCTCTCGCATGTATTTGTGTTTTGTGGGAGGAGGAGAGGGTTGTCTGTGTACATGAGGCAATTGTAACATTGTCTCAATATTCCCAGGTTCACCAGCTGAGCAGGAGAGGACACTAGCAACTGATCCCTCGACATGCTAGAAGGACTAGACAAAAACTTTAAAAGAGATTTCGGGGGACGTGAGTGACCGAGAAATGGGGGTTTGCCTTTTTGGGGTGCTATCTATAAGAGTGCCGTATCAAGGTAATAAGTACTGTAGGAACAAGTGCTAGGTTTAACAGATAGAGAAAAGTCTACTTGGAGTCAAGTAGAGATGATCTTTTTAGGTATTAGAGAAAGTGCTAGTAACAGGGATGCTTAAAGGTAAGATTGAAAAGAATGCTCTCTGCAGTGTGCACTAGAGAAGTTAGATATGAAAGTAGGTAACTTGAGTTTTACCTGTTTAAAAAGTTATGGTTTAGTGGAGAGTTACTATTTTTAAAACAGCAAGATGGACTGAAAGGGGTGGTTACTTTTGTATTTTGGTACTATGAAATACTGTAGGATGGCCAATAAATTTAAATAATTGAAGGGGTGGGATTTCAAAAGTGATGGTTTTGTGATTACTCACATAAGCCAGTGAAAGTAGAGAGAAATGAGATATATGGTCAGATTAACATAAGAACAAGCAAAACACAAGGTAAAGAAAACAAACTACAGTATTCAAAATATAGAAAGACAACACAGAAATACAAAAAATAACAGCAAACTAACCTTTCCTTCACAGCAAAGTGTAGCAGAGTCTGGATGAGCCTTTCTGGTAAAGCTCTGAAATGTTTTAGTTTACTCCTTAAATAGAAATTTTAGTTCCTAGCTCCACCCCCTCTGTTAACAAGTGATTAACCTTAAGTGACCTTTTCTGTCTTATGAATGAGTCCTTAATTAATCAGTTCTTATTTCTGCCTGACTCAGAACAGAGAGAGCTGTGGTCTCTTTTGAAGTTTTAATATGCTGTTAAACAGAATGCAAGCAAAACACAAGGTAAAGAAAACAAACTACAGTATTCAAAATATAGAAAGACAACACAGAAATACAAAAAATAACAGCAAACTAACCTTTCCTTCACAGCAAAGTGTAGCAGAGTCTGGATGAGCCTTTCTGTAGTGTGTTGATGGACTGTGGGGTATAACATGTGAGGGAAAAGTGGATAGTGTAGGCCATTTTGGTTGTGAAGGGTCTGTGCATAGATGTCCATGTATCTGGTTCTGTAATGTGTTCCCCTCTTGTTGTCTTTCAGGAATGTATCATAAGAGGCATGGACCATTCACAGCTGCAGAGAATGCTGTTATCCTGGATGGCCTCAGACTGCATCATCACATTCTGCTTTCCAGAGGTCGCCAAAATCATGACCAGTGTGCAGCATTGTGGGTTGACCTTGTCAGGGTGGTTAACTAAATTGTCCAACAGGGCAGGACCTATGAGCAAGTCAAACACCGGGTCACAGATATGGTCAATGCTGCACGTCAAAGGGCAGCTGTTGTGGCCATGGATCGTGCTGCCACTGGTGGAGAACCTGCAACAGAACAACCACTCTCAGCCACAGATGAATTCCTGGCAAACCTAGAAACAACCACCATCTCCCAACCATCCATCACCCCATACATCCTGGAGGTCGGTGCCACAGCATCCACATCAGAGGAGTGTCCAGGTAAGCTTAATTTGTTCACCAGTGTAAAACCGTATCAGTTATTGTGGCAGGCTGTTCATACCAGTACATGGGTGTCAGGTCTATCTGCACAGGGGATTTGTTTTAATGCACAGTTGTGCACACATACTCAGAATGACAGCAATGTAGGCAGTATCAAATTAGGCACTGCACATGTGGATATATACACATATTACCTTCTGACACTGCAGCATTTAGTACTGCTGACAATCCCTCTCCCTCACATTTTCATAGGTCCATCAGGTGTGGTTGTAGTCTGTGGTCCTGTACCTGGTAAGTGTGATACTGCTGTTTTACAGATTATATATACCCTAAGAATGTTAAGGACTGCCACAACTGTTATTTTTAGCCAGGGTAGAATAGTTGTATGTTCCATTTCAGAGCCGTTAACTACAGTGCATACAATGGGTAATCACAGCTTTGTATTTGTACAAGTATTAATACATTTGTACTTATAGCCATGAACAAGTATACATCCTTCTATACAGGCAATTACTCCAAGATTCCTGTTCACACACAATAAGGAGATGGTACATACTTGTGGCAGTGATACTACAGCAGGCATATTATTCTCAGGATAGGTGTACTGGGTATTATGTGTAGTTCTATCACATACACTGTTATATTGCATACCTCATATGTGTATTGTACTAGCAACATTCATCAGATGTAGCTGAAGTACATGCAATAAAGGGCCTGTCTTGTCTGTGTATGTTGTGTGTTTGTGTGTTGTGCAAGAGATTGGTGATGAGAAGATGTGGGACTGGTAATGCAGTTGTGGCTCTTCATCTGTATGAGTCTGTGCAGATTATCATACATAATAATGCAGGTAATAGTGTACTGATTTTGTCTTCCTCTTCACAGGTGAATTGGGGGGGGGGTGGAGTCTGTCCCCTTCACATCCTGATGTCAGTGTCCTATCAAACTCTGATGATGATGGTGACCATAGTGAGGCACAGGTGGGGTTGCTGGAGGCTAAATATGTCCCAGAGGTTGACATCCCTCTTTTGGCCACATTGTCCCCCACACAGTCAGTATGTCCACACATACCTAGTCCACAGAGGCCACAGATATTGGACAGTCAGACAGTGGCAACAGGACAGTGTGTCAATTATGGTGTCAGTGTAGACACTGGCCATAGCCAGACAGCTGGTGAGGTCCCACACAGGCATATTGACCAGGGTGCTTGAAGGATGACTGCTGCTCATCCACCTTCTTTCACAGATGTCAAATCATGGGCCACACACCGCATTTTTTGGGCCATCATAGAGGTACAGGCACATACCAAATGTAACACCAGATGGATGCTCATGGTTATGGATGCAGCACAGGCTGACATCTGTGACTGCCTCCACCACATTGGTGATGCCATGTATCATTTCACTGATGTAGTGGATAGACAGTGGGCTGAGACAGTGTCTGTATTTGCCCACACATTCTCTGTGTTTCAACATCTGGTTGGAGTAGGGCATTGGGCACGTGGACGTAGGTCAGCATCACCGTCTGCTGATAGTCCATGTGGCCATGCACAGTCACGCTGTCATAGTAGCAGTACCTCCAGCACTAAAGACGGATGTGTGCTGCCCACACCACAACATGGCAGGCCATGGCACATGGTCCTGGGTGGTCCCGTGGGGGACACAGGCTTAGCAGACAGCAGTCACCATCAGCTACTAGCATCACATCTGATTTTGGGCATGGTGGTGCCAGTGCCACTCCTGACAGAACAATTTCCCATGTTCATGGCTGGAGATGGTGAACTGTCCAGTCTGTTATGCATGGTCAACAGCTTTCCAATATACATATATGAGGGCTAGCACTAGGCTTGACTGTGTTCACATACACCCTCAAACATCACTGTCACATGCAGGTCACCAACATACACACACAGCACCTCTCCATGGCCCATCTTACCAGCCCCCCTTCCTGACTCACACACATGCTGTCAATTGTATGGCACAGCCTGGACCTCTGGCACCCCCTCACCACACCTTGTGCATGTGATGATACCTGTGCCACATCCTTGCCATCTGTGCCATCAATGCAGGGACATGCAAATATGCGTCTGATGCACAGGGTGACTATATTACTTATGATGTACTTGTGTATTGCAGTATTGTTATGCTATGGCAGGTGTTGTGAGCCATGACAAGTACTGTGTGCTGACATGTGTCATGACTACACAGCAAACCTGGTGTATCTTATTTAAACGATAGAAGACTGGTGGTAGTGTCACAGAGTGGCGGGTGTATCACGGACCTCTGTATGTTTCTGTTCCAGGGGTTTGAGTGATTATTCTATGGACACATAGTGGTAGTAGAGTGGCACAGGATGACATGGCAGCACAGCAGAAATATGACATCAGCTAGGTACAGCAGTATTCGTGCATGGTTCCCTAGGTGCATATGTGTAGAAGGGCATGTCTGGGACAACTGGAAAAGTCAGCGTACTTATGCATTCATACTTTGTGACAAGGTCTGCTACCCTCAATACATGTCACCTGAGTTTTCTGAACATAAAAAGCTAGATGGTGGCAGACATCAGTTATGCCTATGTAGATGAGGGCAATATAGGACCAGGAGCTTGTCAAAGGGCTGTAAAATGCATAACCATTGCACAGAAATAGCCCATATGGGCATGTCTGTAGTAATACAAAGAAGATACATCTGTACCCACACACACGGAGACACAAACACACACACACACACACACACACACACACACACACACACACACACACACACAGTTGGCTGTTGTGGGGCTAGAACCCCTACCTATCATTACACACTATAGCTCACACCACGGTGTTTATCTGATATTGGACTGTCAGCAGGCATTGTACAGGTGAACATTTAGAGGCCAGCAACTAGTTCACACACACACAGATAGAGTTGCCTGTTGTGAGATTAGAACCCCTACCTATCTATTGTACAGACTATAGCTCACAGTACTTATTGCATGTACCACAGGTTATGTCTGTTGTATTTGTGGATGCAGCCACAGTACTTGTGGCCTTGTATTATCCAGCATGTGTGGCCTGCAGAATGATCTATCATGATGATGCTATTGTATCTAGTGTCATAGGAGTGCGATACCTGTTAATACCCCTGCTATGCATGTACAGTTACCAGTATGGCCATGTCTGCCTGGCTGCAGTTTGGTAGGTGGACAATTGGTCAGGCACAATATGGCTTGTCCAAGGCCTGCATTGCAACCATTCCACATTGCACCACCTGCTCACCATTGTCTGTTTGCAGAGTGACATTCCACAGGCACAGGGTTCTGTGGATGAGTGGATTTTATGTCCTTTTGCGGCCTTGGTGTGTTACCATCAGACAACTGTCATGATGTGCAGGTGCCGATAACCCCAGCATTCTATGTGTAAATTGGGACATTCGCACATCCTCCTCATCCCCCCCCCACATGCACACACACACACACACACACACACACACACACACATATATATATATATATATATATATATATATATATATATGTCTATATTAGGCTACACATTATTTAGCTATATATATATATATATATATATATATATATATATATATATATATATATATATATATTTATATATATATATATGTCACATACCAATAGATAGGGTAAGCATGTGTGAGGGGGATAGGGGGAGACATACATAGCTGTCTGTATACACAGACATATTTCCACATAGCTGTTCTTTGGGCTGAAGGGGCAACAGAAATGGGCTCATGTTAGCTAGTGTAAGAGCATGCCAAGTGTGACTTTCAGTACTTGCAGGGTGACTCCAGGCCAGACCTACCTATACTCCAGTCCAGGATTTTGTGTGCTGCAGAGCATTGGCTACTGCACCTGTTTCCACAGTCCAGCACCTCCCTGATATTTTGTCCAAGGCATTCCCTGGCTGTTTGCTGAACGTAATATGTGACTCATACCTATCTACTATACAGATTATAATAGACTGTCCAGTGTTTCCATCATATTTTTGGTACATTTTACATAGCATTGTGATTTTCTGGCACATTAGTAGCAAATCATTCTAGACTGATGTTAGGAAATGATGACAGACATTGAGTGTCTGACTCTATACACATCAGGAGATTCATGCTACTGCATGAGCTGTTATTCTGTCAACTTCCTACATTTGTCTGAGCAATAGTTAATACATGTCCTTATATTTGGGCCTTTGTCCCACTAGTATTCATGTCCAGATTTCCTTCTTTATGAGGTTGAAAGGTATGATGTGACTGGGGTACATGATGTAACACCACACACAGGGTGACAGTCTTCATACCTCTCACTGTACATGTATTTGCAGAATGTCCAGCATTCTGCCCCATATCTCTGGTCATTTCCTCATACAGTTAGGGTTTTCCAGTAATATAGTATAAAATGCAGTCCACTGACTTGTAAGTATTAAAACAGTTAGGTGATGGCCTTTACATCCTGCAGCTAATCTGACCTGTTGCAACCTGCTATTACACTAGCTACCTTCTAGGTTACTCATAGCATGTATAATGTCTGTCTGTAGGTCTGGCCCTCTGTCCCCCCATTTTCTCTGGTTTTGTCCAGCTTTTTAACAGTAACAGATTGTGGCATTATGACAGTCTTGTGGGACTCCTACCATATGAGTAACTCACATGCAGAAGTTGTAGGTGCTGTCAGCTTCTAACCATCAAAACAATCACCCATGCTAATGTCCTTAGCCAAGTGAGTCACTCCAGCCACTAGAAAGAGAGGTTTAATTCCTCACACTATCAACAGCATACAGACATACACTGACCCCTGTGTTATGTGGGAAATACAATATATGGCCAGGTTGTATGTCACAGCCTTGGAAATATGTGGTCTGCTGACACATTCTTGCAAACATACTTTACTGTAGTTGTATGGAAACATTGATGTGTTGGGGGTAGGACTCTGGCATTGACAGTCATGCATCTGTCCTGTGGCCCCACTGTTTGGAATTTCCCTTGCATAATGCAGTGGGGTTTCCAGTCATGTGGTCTAATGAATATGATAGGGCACTCAATATTGGACAGAGTACCTGTTGTCCCAAGTGGCTGTTAGATCTCTGCAAGTTGCCCAGTAGCCCACTCTGTTCTCTTGCATACATCCAACAGGTCACACATATGCTACCATAGTCTACTACACCATACATGTGTTGTACATGAGAGTGACTTACCTTGCAAATGCAGTGGTTGAGAGACCTGTGTTTTAAGGATGACTCTGTCTGATGCATGCAGTACACAGCCAATACATGGTTAGGTACAGGTTGTGTGGGTTGCCTGGCATCAATTGTAATATAGGTATGTGAGTTGGAGTGAAGTGTCAGTCCCTTGGGCCCTAGGTTGTCAGTGCATGTGCTATGCATTGTCTCTTTTCCAAGGCCAGGGCATACTGGGCATGGCTATGTCTGCCTACAGGGAGAAACTCATGAGGTTCCTCTTCCACGTTTCCCTGTGGGTGTGGCTGTGAGGACCTAGGAACTGGTGGGGGGCTGTGTATCCCTTCCCTTTGCTGATCCTGCTGCAGCTGTTTCTGTAGGATCATATTGTGTAGCATGGCAAACACTGTGAACATCTATGCACATGTGGCTGGAGAGTACTGCGGGGCTCCACCAGATATATCAAGGCATCAGAACTTGAGCAGCCCAAATACACACTCTATGATGTTCCTAGTTTGTGCATGTGCCTCTTTATGGCATTCTTCAGTAGCTGTGTGTGCATTTCTGATGGATGTCATCATCCACAGTTCAAGTGCGTAACCAGCATCCCCTAGTAGATGGTGATACGGGATATCCCCCTTAGCAAACATCTGGTACAGCTGTGATGTATACCAGATATCGGAGTTGGTGATAATTGTCAGGGTTGCCAGCACACACATTCATGATAATGCCCTGGGCATTGTACATGAACTGGCAGTTGATAGATTGATACCCCTTGCAGTTGATGTAGACTCTACCCTCCTCACTGGGGGGTGCTTTGATGTGTACATGAGTGCAGTCTATGACACCTAGTACTTCAGGGTAGTGTGCTACATGGTAGAAGATTCACATACTGCTGGCCCTCTCCTCAGGGGTGCGAGGTAGATAAATATGCGCACTGACATGTGTTAGCATGACATCCAGGAAATAGTGGAGTACCCTGGATACTGATGCTATGAGACCCCCATCATGTCCCCAGTTGGTCTTTGGAAAGTACCTGAAGCTAGTATCCTAAGGGCTACACATACTCTTGCTTTAACTGGGATGAGTTCCCCTCTTTTGGCTCTTGGTTTGAGTTGCGGGCAGCAGAGCTTGATGAGTTCTTGTAGTATGTCCCTGTCCACCCTGTAGCGCTCTACCATCTCCAGCTCGTGTACCTCCTGGAAGGTTACCCTGGGCCTGAACACTCTTCTCCTTCTCAGTCTAGGCCGATTGTCAGCATCAGCATCAGCACTGAATTCAGCATCTAGCACATACAGATGAAGCAGACCTGCAGCAGCCCCTAGCATTTTCCCAGTTAAAATTCCCATGTCTGTACTTTAATGGTACAGAGTATGGAGGAAAAAATCAGATTGTAGGGTGTATGCATTCTATTATACTGCTCTGCTCTAGGTGCATTCCACCTGCCAAATACATCATTACAATGTTTTAATGGCCCGTTTTAAGTGTTAGAAGGGTCATCAGTAATTTATATATAATTGAATTTCCCAGCCGTATTTTTAATGGCCTTCCCTGCTCAGCACTGCAGATTCATGTGCAAATGTATGCAACAGGTTTAAACATAAGTCAGCAGTCACTACACACACACCCATGGATGGGAATGCTCAGCACAGTGGCATGCAACACAAACATGTTCAGACCCACTGATACACATGCCACGGAGGCAAACACAGCTTAGCACTCACGGACACACACCCCTGCTAAGCAGAGTGCTGCGCCATGCAAACAGGCACCTCTGAGCTCCAATGAGCTTAAAAAATGGGGACACACCCACTTTTGATATCAGCCACCTGCTCTGTGGACACCAACATGGTTCTGGGCCTACATGGATGGGATCTGTGGGCACGGATACCCATTTTTGCAATTCAGTATACCCAGGTCATTTGCATACAGATCCATTCACACAACCTGGAAACTACACAATTCCTGGCCCTGTCTCTTTGGCAACCACAGCAGTCTACCATTGCACATACTCCATTAAAGGTCCTATAATGCATTACTGTCACATATTTCATTTTCTTCAGTTTTACAATTTTTAATTTTTTTTTTTTTTTTTTGCATAATGGCATGTTTGTACACTGTGGTTCGCCTTGCAAACATAACCTGGGTATTAAAAAATGAATTTATTTTACATTAATTTCCATTACATTTTGGACATACAGGGCATAGTTTTGCACATATTTGTGTCTACTATGCTATTTCTGTCCTTCTAACTGGACTTTTACAGACCCTGTTCTCTGTTTACATCATGTACACAGAATTTTTCTGTATATACTTCAGACACCAATACAGGGTGTGCAGTACTGCTCCAACATCCTCTTTTGCATGCAGTTCACCTGATTATGAGGTGATTTGCATGCCATGGACACTTCTGTGTTTACACGTTCATACACACCCCCTCATCACTGTTTACTGGATCACACATCTGCTTACTTCCATGTAAGCAGTGTGCCACTATGCCTACACAGAAAAAAATGTCTGTGTAGGCTTTATTACATCCCCCCCGTGGTGTTTATTGGGACAGGTTAGAAAGAGAAGTTATTGAGATCTAGTGTGAGTAGTATGTAACTCTGGGTAGAGGAAGAATACTTATTGTTTGTGAGGGCTAATATTTATTCAGTGAAGTATCTGTTAAATATTGAGACTATTTTATCCTTAGTATCGGTGAGTGTTGGGGAGGGAGTACTAGTTTGTCCTGGTGGTAGGATAGTTTTGATGACAGCCCAGAATATTTGTGGGTTTCTTTGATTTTTTTGATTGAACATTACTTTAGTAATTTATTTTGTCCTGTCTAATATGTTTGTTAACTTTATTTTGTAGTTCTAGATATGTTTGTTAGTTGCAGTTCTGTCATTGAGCCATTTCTCCCAGGCCTTATCTCGAGTTTCTAAAATAGATCCTGTTTCTTTGGTTAGCCAGGTAGCATATTTTGATTTTATCCTTATTGTTCTGGGTGGGCAAGATGCTTAGGATAGTGAGGAAGGTTGTGTTAAGGTATTCAACAGCAGTATGTAAAGGGAGATCTTTGAATGGTGCCCAGTTGCATTTTTTAAACTACTTATGAAGTCTTGGGGGATAATTTCTTTCTTATCTTGGATGTGGCGGTAGGTGGCAAGTTTATGTAGATTTATTTGGTGTCGGAGAATGTAAGTTTGAATATGGACATGGAGGCTATCTAGGAGACTGCCAGAGTGTAGGGATAACTTTGGCCTGTTTGTAAGGATCCAGTCTAGGACTGAATGTTTATTTGTTGTTTTGTCTACTCTAATTCCAGTTTAGATTGTTTGTGAGAAGCCCTGTAGGTTAATGTGGTCAGAGGCATTGTGAGAGTTGCAGGAGAGCCAGTCCACATTAAAGACACCTATTGTAGTTGTTTCATGAGGGCAGGATGTTGTTGTCCAATTTAGGATGTGTTCTAGAGTAGTTGGAGTGTTCCCAGGTAAGATGTGGGCTACCACTATGTTCAAATGTTTCTTTGAATTAATTGTTAGTTTGATAAACAGTGGTTTGGTGTTGTTAAAGCTTGGGGTGGTTAGGTCTAGAGTTTCTAAATTAAGATTTTTTTTTGTATAGAAAGGTGATACCATCACCTCTTTTCTGTTGTCTAGCTAGCCCATGTATGTTGTACCCTGGGGGAAGTATTTATTTGTTACAAATGTCTGGTTTTAGCCAGGTTTCTATTATATGGGCTATATCTGGAGTATACAGAGCAAGGGTGGCATGCAATTCTTGTATTGTTTTCATGATGCTCCTGATATTTATATTAAGTAGTAGTAAGTCTGTATATTTTTCTGGGGAGAGTTAACATTTGTTGGGGATGGGTCGGGGTGTGAAGATCTAGATGGATTTGATTTGTTTGGGACCAAGGTCGGGGTGAATGTTCCCACTACGTACAAGCTTTGATGCAATGTGAACTATAAATTTTAAGTATTTTGATATAAACTTATTCCCCGGGATTCATGAACCTTGCGCCAGGCGCATGCATAGCGTAGGCTCTACAACGCCAGATATGGCCGCCGAGCGATTAAGGTACGATCCAATTCCACGTGCACTACCGGCGTGCACCTGAGTTGCGCCGCCTCTGGCGTAGGTATGTTAAACACCCCATGTGCGGTGTTGCACCATGCAAATGAAGGCATATAGCGATTCACGAAGTGGCGCAGGCATAGCATAAGGGCACGGCAATGTAAACCAAAAAAAAACAGTTTACATATACCCAAACATGACATAGGACTAACGGAAGGCTGTCAACATCAGGTATCATACTGTTGCAACATGCCAATGGCGAAAGACACCGAGAATGTCAAAAGAAAACATACACAAAATGTAAATAATGACATAAATGGTATGTCCGCAGAAACCACAGCAGAACCCCAGGACATGTCCGCGGAAGGTGCTAAACAATGAAATAATATGACAATGTCATAAAAGAGCAGTATAATACACATCAGCTTCACAGCCACAATACACCATAGTATGCATGGAAAGCCACAACCACGGCGCAAGGGTTACCAAGGAATGGCGGCAGTGTTCGGCGCCGTAACTATGAATTAGTAGTCAATGCCATGCAAATGAGGCAGATAATACTGAATCGCAAAACCCCCACCGGCATGAGGCTGCACCAAATGGCGCAGCGTTAATACACCGAGGAGTGGCCCAGAGGGAATACATGTCAACCGCAGCGGGGTGTGCCACTGTAGGAGGAAGCACATTGGAGCCCAGCAAACATGGGCTGTACAATGCACATCACAGCAGCAGGACCGGCGTGTGGGGAAATAGTTGAGTTGAGAGCACACAATGCGCGCAGAGATGCATGTGCAGAGGATGACTACGTTCCCCTAACCCAGTCATGTGACGGCCGCCCCGTCAACAACAACGGATACAGGAAGGTGATGCGGAGAATATGAGGAAATTCGGAAGCAGTGTAATTGGAGTCGTAATGAGCAATCAACACCAATCAACCCACGAAGGCCAATTGGCGGCAGCTGACAACTCTGCATGCAGAAACCCGCAAAACGGGATAGGGGAAGCATATGAATGCAAAGAAAGTAGGGGAGGTAGCAGAATGCAAAGAGTGAAGAACCGATACAGCACAGCCAAGTAGAGAGGTAGCATAACGGCGGCGGCAGACAAAATCCATGATATGCCATGTCCCAGAAACGACACATAACAGGGCTCTGCAGGATGCAATCCAGGAAATAGTATGCGCAACGTGCAGAAACAGTAAGGTAAGGTCTAAAGCTAAACCAATGCAGGCAAGTGTAATGCAACACCAAAGACAACAGCGTTGCAGTGCCAACGGTAAAACACGGAAGATAATCCACAGATACGGCCGCACAGACACACCCTATGACATCACCGGGTGTACAGCACAACAGTATAAAGTGTGAATGCACACAAAACACAGCCGCGTATTCCCAAACGCTGCACTCTAGGTGTAAACACACGGGGAACTTTTAAAATGTATATGTTGGGTGCCGCCGTGGCCGTGATACATCAGCATGTGTCAGAGACAGACAGAGTTGTGGAGGAGGGTGCCGACAACTACCGTAGGCCTCAGAGGAGAAGGAGAGTGTTCAGACCAAGGGTAACCTACCAGGGGCTACAAGACCTGGAGATAGTAGAGCGCTACAGGGTGGACAGGGACATGTTACAGCAAATAGCGGAGCTGTGCCGGCCACGCCTGAGAACAAGAAACAACAGAGGGGAGCCCATCCCAGTGGACACAAAGGTATGTGTAAGCTTGCGAATACTGGCTACAGGTACCTTTCAAAGGCCAACCGGGGATATAATGGGCATCTCACAGGCATCAGCATCCAGGGTACTACACCAGTTTCTGGATGCCATGTTACGACATGCCCATGAGTATATATACTTCCCCAGATCTCAGGAGGAGTTGGCTAGCAATATGCGCCACTTCCACCGTGTGGCACAATACCCGGAGGTACTGGGTGCGATAGACTGTACGCACATACAAATCAAGTCACCACCTGGGGAGCAGGGTAGACGCTACATAAACCACAAGGGATTCCCCTCCATCAATTGCCAGGTCGTGTGCAATGCGCAGGGCATTATCATGGATGTGTCTGCTGGCAGCCCTGGAAGCTACCACGACTCCCATATCTGGCATGGCTCACAGCTGTATCAGGTATTCGCCAGGGGGAACATCACACAAGGCCACCTTGTGGGGGATGCTGGCTATATGCACTGGAGCCGTGGATGATGACTCCCATCAGAAATGCACACACACACACATGCAAGAATGCCATAATGAGGCACACGCCCAAACCAGAATAATCATAGAGCGTGTGTTTGGGATGCTGAAATCACGGTTCCGGTGCTTGGATACATCCGGTGGAGCCCTGCAGTACTCTCCAGGCACATGTGCCCACATATTCATAGTATGTGCCATGCTACATAATATGATCCTGCGGAAACAGCTGCTGCAGGGACATAATGGTGAAGGGCCACAAAGCCCACCACAACTGCCAAGGCAAGCACAGGCACAGAGGGTTCAGCGCCATGAACACACTGTGCCAGCCCCAGTAGGCAGACGGAGGCATACCCAATATGCCTATGCCCTGGCAAAGAGGGAATGTATAGCACATACTCTGACAGCGTAGGCCCCATGGACTGACACCTCCCTACCTGCACACACAGTGAAATGGATGGCACACAAACATGGCCACCCGTAATGTGTACCGTATGGGTGGTCCCATGTGTGACTCCAACATAGGCAGCACCCAAACACTGCACACCCAACAGCCAGCGGAGCATGGAACGCCAACACCTTAACCGTACGCGGGTTCCACAGCAGACGGCGTTGCTGTATGCTGCCACGTTCGCCGCAAGGTGTATACATATAGATATGTACATATGTGCATATACAGATATGGAGATAGATATCATTACACACATAGAAATATATGTGCACATACACATATATAAAGTACAACAGGTAAGACAGGGAATCAGAGGGATGCAAGGTGACAGAGAAGTAAGACGCGATATCTGTACATAGTAAACATAGTGAATGACAACCTGAGTATCCGGGAGGGTTGACAGAACAGGAAATGCCACCCATGGAAAGGTCAACCTACCTAAATGCATAATCGCGAGTCGGGATGATCGCCAGGCCACGGTACAGTAACAGTACATGTGCGGGTAATATTATGAGGATATGAGGGTGGAGGTAGACACCGTTGCCAGTGATGCGGGCCAAGCAGGTACTGTGTGCAACCGTCCCTGTGACAGCTGCAGTATGTGTATGTGTGCGGTGAGGGTGTCGTGTGTTCCGCTGTGCGAGTGTAATGTGTGTGCCACTGTAAAATGTGTATGTTGGTGCCATGTGACAGGCGGAGTGGAACAACATGTGTAGGCATACAGTATAGGAACCACAGGCGTATGTACAGCAGTACCCCCAAAGTAGCACTGAGAGCCCCTCCCTGGCTAGGCGCGTGGCGACGTAAAACGATGCAAAGTGAAAATGTCCCAGAATGTACCACAGGAATATAGCCAACATGAAATGTAAAGGACGTATGTACAAATCATGACCGTATGCATGACATCGATATGTTAATTGCAAAACGATATGTCGGCAACGTTACACAGCAATAGTCATGTACCGCGGAAATACGCATGTGCTACCCCGGTACTGATCGTGGCTACGTATCGGCCCGTAAACACCGCTGTGTGTTCTACGAGTGTCAAACAAGCAATCGCCACCTGAATAGGTGGCAACCAGTAGCATACAGGCCGTCCCAAGTACAGGACCACAATGACTGTAAATATCTGGGACAAAATGCCAAGGGATAGTCGGCACGTACGAACAACCGCAGATATACTGCCGATGTGACAGAGGAATACATGCAGGAAGCACACATGCAGGCGATACCGACACCAGACGACATCAACACAACCTACACTCCCAGAACAACAGACAGGTAACTGCCAGCTCCCCAGGCAGGGATGGAGCACACACACAAGCATACCATGTATGTAGAAATGCAAGGCCCACAACCCGTACCCGTCACCCACAATCTCCGATATTTCCCATCGCACATATCAAAGGGATACAAGCCGCAATAGCAGCACAAACATACAGGCAGTCAATGACAGCGGCATAACCGCAACATCTCACGTGGGAAACACTATCAGCAGCGGATGCATACCTGCATCCGTTGTTTAAAGGAATACAAGAGCTATGTTATACATCCAAATGCAAAATGCCATCGACAGACGCCGCCAGGACAGGGACACCCACATGTCGAACATAATACCATACCCAACACACACAATCCACGGCTAACACCACTGCGAAATGTACCTGACGCCACACATAGCGGCTGCAGTTACACATAACATAACACAATACAGACCATCTCCACAAAGGTAGTGCAAATAACCAACGCCCAGGCGAGGAATGAACCATGCCCTAGTTACGACGCATACTGTACGAATGGAGTAGATGCACAGGTGATATGCGCACAAGTACACACCGAGGAACAGCTATTGGTGTGATGAACCCACATGTCGCAGGTGACGACGGATATAAGGATGACTCCTAGGATATTCAAACCGTATGCTCATACCGAACCACAAATCAAAAACGGATCGAGTGAGAGACAACGCAATAGCGAGACACGCAACGGAAAACGGAAGGAAACACAGTAAAGGTATGTAGAACCCACGATATGTACTGGTGTGTAACGCATGATGTGTATGACGAAGCTGCACTGTATGTGAACGGTGTGTGTAAGTAAGGATACTTGTCCATAAAGCAGAGAGTGGTGAAAGGTGGTTATGTAGTGCTATCCCGCTGAGCATACCAACGACTGTGGACACCGTGTGCACAGCAGTGGGACATCATGTACACAGCCGGGATAACACAAGGGCTGCCACAGGGGGGCATAACACAGAACAATGCCACCCCCCACGCCGATGCTGGCAGTGGATGTCCAACAAGGAAGTGCCACAGCAGGGGATAGGACATGTATGTATACTGTCACAGCACACATGTGTATGGGCATATACCGTTGATGTCATACGTAATGTGCGCACGATGTGCACGTATGCCTCGCAGTAGGGGCTACTATGTTAAGTATGTGTAATGTAAAGCTGTCAAGGTGGATATGACAGACATCATACACAGTATCACAGGCATATCATGCATAATGGAGTTATGGTCCATTGGTATGTACACTAACGGGATACGTATGGCCTGTACATATGGGACAGAGTAGTAGCAGAATAGCCACCCGAAATGGAAGGAACACCAAGTAACCATGTCCAAACGATCTGTAGCAGGTGCAATGTGTGCAACAATGAAGTCCGACAGGTCCATGTGTAAACACATGTGCAGTGTACACAGTAGTGTCACCTCCTCATGGTAGTGTCCACTGAACAGCAGAGGTGGATGTCAACTGCATGTCTACACAGTACTGCTGCTGTGGTGGTACCATAACTATGTGTCACCCTATCAGCAAGGGAGCTATCACATGAACAGTGCCACAGTGTGTCCCTGTGGGATGTGCACAGGACCTATGTTCCACAGCATGGTGTGTGTTGTGTCTGCAGAAGTAACACAGAAGCCCAGGCCATGCAATGTGGCATGTGTGCACATATGCAGGAGTGCTCCATTCACCCCTCCCACTGCAATTGCCATGTATGAGTAATACATGCATCAGTAATGCGGAGGACATGGCCCATGTCAGAGTAGATGACACCCCTGTGTATGTGGCATGCAGATGAGTACAGATGTGTTCCCCGTCTGTCATCCGCATATGTAAACTGTCTGAGCCTGGTACACATCATGGCATGATAATGCCGTGCCATGTAAAGTCGTAGCCGTTGTGGAAGGTACACCACAAATGTGTTATTGTAACCCTGCCTGTGTGTAGATGTGTGTATGGCACAGGTACAATGGCTACCTATGTACCAGCAACACACACAGTACAGATATGTGTGGCCCTGCAGATGTGTACCCATGCCACAGTGGAATACGGCAACCACAGCACCATGTGGGGCATGTGTGTGTACAGCAACCATGTACAATGTGATATGCATGTATGGGGACAGTATCCACGTGATACCCAGTGGATGACTGTTGCTATGCAAAGGTGATGTGCATGCACCATGTGTGATGCATCCTGACGCAATGACACCCACACGATGTATCCGCCACACCGACACCTATACGGTTGTTATCAGTATGAGCAGGTGGAGCTACAATGGTGCCAGGTATGTAGCTGTGGGATATCTAGGCATGGACAGTACTCTGTGACAGCATGTTGTGTATGTAAGCAAATAGTGAACAGGAGGGGCCCCATGACGGAGGACTGTGTAATGCCACATGTACCTGACATGTAGTAGGTAGCATGATATGCTTGCACCACTGTGTGTCCTGTCCAGGAGTCATATAGCCTAACATCCTGAGACACAGGGTATGATGTGACGGTGGATGTGTACATTGCCAATACCAGAATGTGGAATGGTGCTGAAGGGCAATGTGGGGACAATGTCTGATCTGTTACCCTCTGTACCACACCAACCACCCATGCAATGGTATGACAGGTGGCCAGCATGTGTATGTGGTGTGCTGTGGCACACAGAAGCCCAACAAGGGTGCCAGTAAAGGCATGGAGGTCATCAATGAGTGTGTGAAGCACGTATGTGAGGACGTGCCCCAGTGCCATACTGAATGGTCCAGTCATGGGTGTACGAATGCAGTTCACACGTGCAATACAGTACCACCCATGTGTAGTGCGATAGATGCAGTAGTGTGGCGGTCAAGGTACACAATGTCCAACAACAGGCTAGCAGTTACGTCATTGGCTGGTGTGGAGACACATACCAAACAGGTTGGCGGGACATAACAGCTAGGGAGATCAGAAGGTGACATTGGGACAGTGTCTTAGGACATTACGTGTGCATTACAGTACCATGTATGTGTCCACAGGGACACTGCGATGTCCATGTATGGATTGCAACCCTGTAGTGAGTGAGAGTGTGTATTGTTGGTAGGTACACCATTGCCTGGCATGTTGCCAACATTATCCCAGTCAGCAATGCCTGGGTGACTGTTGTATGCGAAATCCAATGTGGATGTAGCCAAACAACACAGACATACCACCACACTGCCTGAGGGCCCACACTGCAATGTGCGGCGGTCATGTGTAGGTAGCTAGCCTTGGAGCATGTGATGGACCACGAGGACCCACCATGGCTGTCAAGTGATGCACCCCACACATGTGAATATACCCACCATGCAACAGCCTGCACATGTGCCCATACAGCAGATGTGCATGGAACATGACTACCACCGTGGCGTCTGTGAAAAGGCCAGTACCGCCATGTCTCTGTGTGGAATAGCATGGTCCCTACCATTGCGTACATGTTGCGGAAGTGCACTGTGATATGTGTCAGCATAGTCACGTACACTGTCCATCTGCCGGGGTGCCATGTCATTAACAACCCCCGTCAGCAGACGTCAGTTGTACCGGCTGTAGAGCACATGTACCATGTATGCTGCGATGGGTGTGTGTCCAGGGTGTGGCTAGCAGGGCCGTGAAGCATATATGTTCATCTATCAGAGGGGGGATATCCCCAGGTTTAACACAGCAGACACATGGAGGTATCGTGCATGCTGAGGGTAGTGTAGGTATGGTATGTGTTGTGTAATGTGTCACCCAGCTAGGTGGAGTGCATGGCCAAGCATGTGTGGGTACATGGGAGTCCATACTAGGGAAGTGTGGGTTGCTGTCAGCACATGGCAGTAGCAGCTGTCCGAGGTGCAATGTACAGTATGACAACACAGCCAGCATGTAACCTGTGGTGTACAGTGTAATCTCTGTTGCGTGTTACAATGTGTCTAGCAGTCACAAACATGGGTATCGAACATGGAGCACCTACGATGCATTGTGTTGGAAAATATACAGTATGTGTGCAAAACATTGTGTGATGTGGGATCCCCTCACCTGTGTGTGTTGCAGTCCAGGTATGTGCCTGGGAGATATGATCCGTGTACAATCTGGACTTGCAGGTGTGCTGTGCAGAGCATGGAGGCAGGTCCCAGGCACCGCAGATAAATGTGAGGCGTGCACTAGTGTGCGTGCCTTGCTTGTGTGCAGCACAGTGGAAGGTGCAAGCATTGTCCCACATTACCGCATGCCGTGCCTGCCTGTTACAGCCCTGCTGGAGACAGACATGTGACACCGCCGCAGAGGCAGCATAGCATGTGAAGATGTACATGTGGGCTCCACACCCTAGGCAGATGTCCGCAAGTCATGTGTGCCACAGTAGTGTGGTCGACCACGGCTGTCATAATGGTCAGATACCACATGCCTGTATAAGTACAGTATGAGCATAGTCAATAGTTGCAGTGACAGAGTGGGCCAATGTACAGTATCCCTGTGTTCAGACCACTGCCTACTGTACACTTGGCTAGACACACACCCGGAGGGTGAATATACCTTTGAGCCATCACATGTCCCAGTCCACGTAGCCTGTACAATGCCATCACAGGGTGGTCACAATAACGTGTGGTAAGACAGACATGTTGTACCAGGTGATGTGTCATGTGTGCATATGTCGAGTTGCACAGCCGTTCACACGTCCGCAACATATCAGTGCATGATGTATAGTGTAACATGATGTGTGGAACTGCACTGTGATCCACAACAGGGTCATCTGAGACAGGTGTGTTGTGAATGGTGTAACCCATGGTCACACGGGATATACACTGGTGCTGTTGGCCGTCATGCTGGGGGCCACCAGTGGTGCCTGCAGTGGTCATACAGACATACTGCACACAGTGTTCTGACAGGAATGTCCATTGTTGTGGATGATGTGTTGCTACATGAAGGTAGGTGTGTGTTGTGAATGTTACACATCCAGATGTGACCATCAGGCGCAGTCATGGTCGTCAACAGCATCACACACATCCACAGCGGTCAGAACCCTGTCCCCAGAATGGGTGTCAGCCACCCTCGTACTGTGTGACGTATGTGCAGATGGCGGAACACCTCCTACTGGCTGGATAACAGTGTCAGCTAGGACGGCTATGTGATGGCTGGAATACGCCGTGATAATGTACAATGCTGGTATCTCAATGAAGTGCCTGGAATCACACACAGTACGCCATGGCCGGCATGTAAACCATGTACAACAATGACTGTGTGACAGACACAAACAATGCGTAGACATGTTGAACATGCACACATGAGAACACCAAATGAGGTATGTTGCACATATCGATGTACAACTGTCATCTATGGCCATAGCATGGATGCAGATGCATATGCCCCACAGGCAGTACCACGCCATGTAGGTAGGGGGGCATTGCACGTGTACATGTGACAGTTGCTGTACCGCCACATGTCCTGCATAGCCATCATGTAGGGGTAGCAGTGGTACGTGACTGTTGGACATGCCTGTACATTTTACCATGTCCCACAGGATATGTGTTATGTGTATACAACATGTGTTGTGCCGTCATCAAGCTGTGAAGTGTACGGCTGCCAGTGTACCTGTGTGACATGTTCTGCGATGGGTGCAAAGGCACGCAGTACTGCATTGCATGCCCACATGCCCCACACAGGTGCATAGCCTGAACATACAATACAAAGAGGGTGTTGGATGACAGCAACCCACAAGAGGAGATGGGTATGGGTGGCAACCCACTACCACCTGTTCGGGTACGGTGTGCATGTCTATGACACATTAGCACCCGAGAAGCTAGCAGTACAGCAGTACAGGGTGGCATGCATATATGTTCACCAATACCCCTGTGTGTCCCACCACTGGGCCATGGACAGACAGACACCAACACAATGTGCAGATTAGATATGTGCACAGCACATCACTGCTGGCTACTGTAGAACAGGCTTACTGTGTAGACATGTGCACAGTAGGTCTGCGCCAGCCACACTCAAACACGTTATGTGCCGAACCACACCAATAGTTTAGCCCATGCCACAGACAGATGTGCACGCATCTGTGTATGTACATCTGGGAATGTCCCCGGCCTAGCAGTATAGCTGTGTCAGTGTTGCGAACAACATACTGAATGGGTTGTATGTGTGAGGGGTGCGTCATACGTGTATGGTCAGATCGACGATACCATCAGTGCCCCTGCTATGTGAACATCCCTGTCCCCATACATGGATACCTATGCTGTGCCCAACACCACGTTCTCTGTGGGAAGGATGGCGCTGTGCGGTGCACCAGCTGACATGGGGGTGGCAGCAGGCACTGGATGTAGACATATGTGGTACCCATGTCAGGCCAGGCAACCATCCATGTGCACGGGATAGCAGTGTGTGGGCACATACAGCACTGTGTTGAACAATATCGCAGCACATAGCACCTGTCAGGGTTAATGTGTATGCATGGATGTGCGATACCTGCATGCACCAGACACACCCCCACCAAGCAGCGTGCAGCCTACCTTGCAGAAGGCCAGTGTCCACACCATGATGATAGACATGTGTAATGTCCATATACACATAGCAATGACATATGGAATGGACAGCCACCCTGCCAATATCAGTACCCCCCAGGTGGGTCACATCCCAGTGCCATGTATGTGACATACCCTGCCATACCATGCAGCCCTGCCCAGCAAAGCTGCACATGCTATCACAGTCCTACATGGTGCGATGGACAAAAGGCACTTTCACTATCAACCGTCCACAGCAGTAATGTGGCAGTGATGCACCCTGTGGTGTTACAGATGCTGTGTGTTGCTGCGGACAACGTGCGTGCGCACATGCTATGCATGACCTTTCCTGCTAATGTCACATGGTTACACATTGTCCCATGTGTATCACATGTGCAACACAGGTGAGCCGTGGCAGGTTGGCCAACACCCGTACAGTGCTGTGTAGATGTACATGGCACAACACATGCATGTACAGGTGTCCATGTGCATGTGTGCAGTGCCACCGCTGACGTTCATAATGGCCGCGTACGGGATGCCTAGTGACATATACACAGCATCCAGGTGAACAGTAGAACTGTTGTCACATGGGGACACGTGCCAACTGATATGGACACAGGTGCAGGCAGGTACACATGTCCACAGCAGGCTAACATCAACATGGTGCGTGTACAGTGTGATGAGGTGACACACAGATATGACATGAGATCCACTGCTTAATGGTGTGACGGAAACACGTCGGCTGTGTCACTGCCATGATGCATCGTAGAGATTACTGTGCAGATGTTGTACATGTCATAGCAACGTATGTCCAGCAGTATGCCAGTACAGCAGTGTAAATGTGACCTGTCAACATCATTATGTCTTACAGATAATGCCACGTTCCCGGCTGCCTGCCTTCAGCCGACGGGAGGATGACGTGATTATACCATTGCTCCACGACAACTACGACATACTATTCAGCCATGTGCCACTACAGGCACAGCAGCGTGATGACGTGTGGCAGGATTTGCGCAGGAGGGTGAACAACGTGGGCGGCAACAACAGCACCTACCAGCAGATCCGCAGACACTGCACAGACCTAATTCGTCACGCGAAACAGTGTGCCACCACAATCGCCAGACAGCAAGGTGGGACAGGTGGTGGGCCACCAACCCAGCCCCCACTCACACACACGGAGGAGCTCCTGGCCAGTCTGGGGACACCCAGGGAACAACATGCAGAAACACTCGCTGCCATCGTGGAGGTGGGTGTCACCCAACCAATGAGCCTGGAGCTGCCTGGTAAGTCAGTCTTGCATGTTTGTATGATAACTGACGTAGGTGTGGGTGTCATAGTACACCACATAATGTAGCAACACATGCCAGGTATATGGCCACACAAGCTGCATACTACAGTATGCTACGTTGTGTTTGCAGACATGTGCATAGCACATGCTAATACACAGGTACATGATGTGACATGCACAGTGCTTACCGTGGCGATAGTAATGGATAATGTGTATACTGTTGTGTCGCCCGTATACAGGTACCTCTGGCGTGCCGCACAGACATGGGTCCATCGCAGGTGAGACTGTTGCTAGTAATAGGCATGATACGGTGTATAGATATTCCCCATGTGTCCAGGTATGTCATGCACACCTGGGTCTGCCTCAGTCACGGTATACAGGTTGCGCCACCTGACACACATGCCACCCATGTACAGTAGATACAACCGTTAGTATAGACCGGCATGACACCACATAACCCATCGGTGTGATATGTGCAGTCAGCTATGCATACAATGGTGGAGGTGTTCCACAATGGCTGCATGTGTAGTATGCATCGGTATGCCTTTGCGGTATGCACACAGTACCACATAATGAGCTGTGATCTGGCCAGCACACAGGTGTTACCACTGTGACCTATGCCCCTGCATTGGGTGCACACGTTGTGACATGGCACATGACATGTCCCATGCACGTGGTAGTCTGTCCACAACATTGTCACACCATGACATGACCTACACACGACATAGCAGACATCCACAATGTCTGCATAGCCGTCGGGAATGTGACACCTCAGACTAGTACTGGTGTATGTCACATGGGCCACCACAGGGATGTGTACACGATGCCCATCACACACAATGGTCCATGAACCAGTCAAACATGGCCATGGGTGATACCTACAGGCATGTTGCCACACAGTACATCCGCAGTGGGTAGTCACCGTTGCACCCTGTCCACACATAGTGTGGCCATAGCTGTAGTGGACCCCCTGGACATCTGATGTGGTACACCAGACAACTGAAATGCCTGTCTGCAGCCAATAGAGGTGCCACCAATGTCTACCATATACGTGCAGTGGAACAGCATGACTGTGTTGCAGACATGGCAATGCAATGCGTCCAGGTTACGCATCGCACAGAAACATACCTGTGTCTTGCTGCCTTGCAGTGGCACAGTGCCCGTACCCCCCACTGTACAGATATGTACACAGCTCACACCAACCACACCTGCACAGACATCCTTGTTACACATGCATTCTATCTGTAGCCTGTACACATAACACTGCACTGTGACATCCGTTATGATGTGGTGCAAGTGGTGGGATACCATTGTCACATGTCCACATGTTACCGCACATGTTTGCGGTGTACATGACATAGTGACGCCAGCCATGTGTACTGTCAACCCCCCCCCCGTGGCCACACGGTGTATCACGGTGATGCATGCAAACTACCATGAATGTGTGTACTGCAAGCCTACTAAAAGACACCTGCTTGATGTAGTGTGCACCCCAGGGCAGTATGCATACTACCACTATTAATGTCTGGGCTGCATTCACTGGGCTGTGGTGTGGGAATGCTGCATGCCACCTGCAATATCACATGCATGATGTGTCTGCATGTGTGTGTGTCTGCGTGTGTATGTCAGCGTGTGTGTGTCCGCATGTGTGTGTGTGTGTGTGTGTGTCTGTGTGTGTGTCTGCGTGTGTGTGTGTGTCTGCGTGTGTGTCTGCATGTGTGTAATGTAACTTACGGTATGTCGTTGTATTCACAGGTGCTGTAGGTGCGTTCCCCTCCTGCGGTCCATCTGATGTTAGTGTCCCCACAGATACTAGCGGTGATGACCATGTGCATGAGGCACAGGCAGGGTCATCACGGGCAGAAGCTGTGCCATTGGATAACATCCCACCTATGTCCCCTTCATCTCCGCACACGGTTCAGATGCCGACACATACCACTTCACCGTTGCCCATAGAGGAAGGACAGTCAGCGTCTGTTGGCACCGAGCAGGAATGTGTGGTGGCTACAGAAGGTGTGGGTACACACCATGTTGCCAGTGTAATGACTGGTGATGTGCCACACAGGCATGTGGCTGGTGCTGCTCGTAGGAGGAGCACTGGTAGACATGCACCTGCCGTACAGGGTGCAGCAGCTGGTATCACCAGACGCATGTTTCAGACTGTAATGGCGGCACAGGCACGTGCCGAATGGCAGAACCAAGAAGGGCAGAGGCTGCAGAGGGCCGCAATCCGTTCCTTAAATGAGAACATCCAGTCACTGGTGAATGCTCAACAGCAGCTTGCCGATGTTCTGGATAGGAGATTAGGTGAGATGGTTGGAATCCTCGACCGAGGCATGACAATCCGCGAGTGTGAGCTGTCTGTGCTGGAACACCTGGTAGGGGTGAGGCGTAGGACACGTGGCCATAGGCCAGCAACACCACCTAGTGCAGGTCGACGTATGCGTGCCACCTCTCATGCCCACTCACACAGTGCTGGTAGCAGCAGCAGTGCAGCTGGTGCTACACCAACCACACCAGGACACAGCAGGCCACGTGGACGTGGCCCTGGATGGTCCCAGCATGGACACGGTTCCAGCGGACATGTGTCATCGGAGAGTGGCCACTCCATACCTCCACCCGGTAGTGCCCGTGCGACCCCAGGCAGGCACGGGTCACGTGGCCGCAGGCGGACACAGTGAGCCGTACTACCTGCACTGTACAGTCTGGGGCTGCCAAGTATACCCCGTGTAGGCATCACAGATGGCTGAATTGTGTACACACATACCCACACACAGCAGACACAACTGTAGGGCTCCACCACATCCACATGCATTCTGCACAGTCATGCCCAGTAAATGCACAGGCCCTTACACACACACATGATGTCATCCATTGGTACAGCCTATGCCCCTGGCACACATATCACCCTGTGCATATGATGAAGCCTCTGCCGCAGCACCGTGATCCACACCATCGGTGCACGGTATGCAAACATATTCTGATGCACAGGGTGGACAAGATAGTGAGAGGTGTATGTGATACTTGTGTCCACATAGTACGCGATGTGTATGTTGCAGTGGTTGTGTATGACAGGTGACAGATGCGTATGTGACGTGGGTCGTGCACTGACATCATGCAGCAGACATACCATGTAGTGCAGGTGCAGCATACATTGATCTGTGTACACGGTATGCGTGGCGGTTACATGTGTAGCACCATGTTGGTTCAGTTAACCTGTATGCCAATTATGGTGTACTTGCATGTGCCTACTGGGAGCACTGTTATCAGTCTCCCACGTGTAGCTGTGGGGTACCCACAGGCACATCTGGCAATATCAGCATACCACAGGTACCCGCAACCTGCATGGACCCCTACATAGGTACATAGGCGCATATGTACATACCAGGCTATGTGCCCTACGGCATGTGTAAGCCTAGCCAGAGTGTGTGTGGCTGTCACCACCCCTTAGGATGAGGATACCACATCCATCGGTCCGCTGTCCCTCTGTCCAGCAGTGACACAGAGATGATGCCTGGCGCATACCTACGATCACACATCCACACGTCAGGATTACTCTTGGACAAAGTCAGTCAGGGGCTCTGCTTCACATGGGCTGGGAATCCTTTCCATGTTGTAGGGGGTCTCTGGGCGTTGACCCTGTTCCACCAGCACGTCCTATTTATGTCCGTGTTGAGGTTTCTGTCAGTTGCTTCTGTGCCCGTGTTTGCTTAGAGCCTAGGAGGTAGAACATGTCCATGTCACCCAGGTCGGACATGGCCATGTATGTCAGGCACAGATCACCACAGAGCAGACGTGCTGGGAAGGTATACAGCCGGAGTCCCCTTGGTCGGGCAGCATGTGACACATGTCTCAGCACCTTTATCCCTGTGTTGTGGAACGTTTGTGGTCCTTCCGAGTGCTGCAGGTGTCAGGTTAGGTACATCCCAGATGTGGCGTTGTACGCAATCATTGGTCTGATGTGTGAAGAGTACAGGGGTACAATGAACTCCCCTGATGTGGATGTGCTTCCTTCCTGACCAGGTGGCCACAGTGGAATGTCTTCCCAACCACATTGGCATTGTGAGTGTCGACAGAGGTTACCGACAGATGTGGTACCCATGTCCCTGAACACGTCCACCATGTTTAATGGATTACCACCTACATGGTACGTCGGGGCGAACATGTCCTTCCCACTGGGTAGGTCTGCACCTTCCCTGGCATGTAGCATCAGGCCATGGCTCTGGCACCAGTTATCCATTTCTATGAGCCCCCAGGTGGATGTCCGTGTCTGATGGGGTGTTGAGTATGGTGGCCGGTGTGCAGTCATCTGCATACCTTGTCTGCCACAATCCCCCTATGTTTGCATGCACATTGGAAGGTTGAATGCCGAACAGGAGGGGGCCCAGGACTGAGCCCTGTGGGCCTCCACTCGAGACCAGCTTGGAGTCTGACATGGCACCAGGAACACAAACCCTGTGTGGTGTGACCTCCATCCAGTTGGCAAACCATCGTGTGACATATGTCTCCACATGTACGCTGGTGAGCCTTTCCATGAGTCCCACGTGTAGTGTTCTTTGAACGCTCCCGCCAGGTCATGGTAGTCTGTGCAAACTGACGTACCCCCATCAATGGCCTTAGTGACCCCTCCAGACAGGTCGAGCAGGTGTGGGAGGCAGGATCTGCCCTTGACTAAGTCGATGTGGGTATGTTCCGGTATTGGCTGTACACCACTGTCTGTACTTATGGGCTCCAGTATGGACCTCCCCACAGCTTTGCAGACAAGGCTTGTCAAGCTGATAGGGCAGGGATGTCTACAGTCCATAAGAGCACTACCCTGGTGTAGTGGGACCACAGCTGCCGTATGCCATCCAGCGGGGACCTAGCCCGTAGTAAGCATAAGATGACACAGCAGCCTTATGTGTGGGGCGAGGGCCTCAATGAGGTTGTGTAGCACACAGCCAGGGACACCATCTGGTCCCATTAGTGCTGTGTTCACCGCTTAACAGATATCAGATCTCTCCTGGGCATACGAGATGTTTGGGAGGCTAGACTCTGGTGGGATGGATACGTCCCCTCTTGCGGGGGTAGATGTATGCATGGAACATGTCCGCTGGTTTGTTGACAATGTCTGTGGGTTCAGTGATCATTGTACCATTCTGGAGTAATTCCGGGCATGACTGTGTGCTCCCACCCATGTCCCTACCACAGCTAAGGAAGGCCCTATGGTTGTCTTATGTGTCCTCTGCAGTACCACTCCCACAAGCGGCCTTGGATGATTGTATGTGTGATCGTATGTTAACGCCGGTATTAATCAGTGATGCCTTCCCTGGTACTGATATTGCTCTGTCATGTATTAGCTCCAACTGTTGTTGTACAGTTTGTCAATGGCTGGGGTCCACCAGACCATGTGCCTGCCTTCGGTGGACAAGGTCCTGATGTTATCATGATCGCTTGGTGCAGACATCCCTGGGGGTGCTCAGAGAAGGCATTTGTAAGGGTTTCAGCAGTGTGGCCTGTGTTTACCACTGGCATGGAGGCCTTGTAGGGTACCACACCGTTCGTATGACGTGTGTGGTTCACTGTGGAGAGGACATCACTTTGGTCTCCCATGCCGGTGTTGGGTGCAGGATGCAGATTACCAGTGGATTCACTATACGGTCTGACGTCACCATTGAGGGATGTACATCCTGTGTGGAGCATATCCTCCCCATGTGTGATGATCAGAAATGGTATACGTCCCCTCCTTGTGGGTATGATGCATGGGTGTTCCACAGCAGTCAGGTGTATGAACACCTGGGACCTTTGGCGTAGGGTGTTGTGTCCTGGGTAATGTTCTCGGTCTATGTATGGGTGGTTGATGTCACCCAATATGACGGTGTTGTGAGAGCATTCACACTCACCAGTGTCTTCCGGACGGCTGTGCAGGTATCCTGGGTTTGGGAGGGTGGTCTGTAGCATGCAACAAACTGTAGGGCAGTCCTAAGCATGGTTAATTGCACCTGGATATTCCCCGCTGCTACGTGCATCTCTGCCAACATGTAGGTGTGTGCATCCGTCATGGAAATGGGGACTCCCCCTCCTCCTGTGTTATGTCCGGGTTATGGTCCTGAACGCGTGATATGGGGTATGACCCGACAGTGCTGGGGTGCTCTCAGCAGCCCTGACCAATGTTTCAGTCACAGCACTGACATCGATGTCCTCCATACTGAGGAGGGCATTTGAGGGTGTGCAGCTTGGCCGTAGACCACTGGCAGTGAGCTGTATTATCCTGTGTGTTCTCCAGGCTTGTAGTGTAGGGTGGTAGGTTTATCATTCCAGCCGTGCCTGCAGTGAGCACTGTGGGGGTGGCAGGTGCCTTCGCCAAACCCTTGAAGACCGGGGGCGACAGCTGCCAGCCATACCATGCGAAGGGCCTGGCGTGCCAAGCATGTCATCCCAGGTAAGAGGAATCCGGATCCCCTCAGACTGACACCGGTAACCAGGCACATTATCAAGGGTGACCACATTGAGCCAGTATAGTGGCATCATACTTGATGAGGGTGGGGTACTGCCCAGGGTCAGGGACATGCCGGCCTGGGCTACACAATCTGAGTGGCCCTCTATGTCTCCTGTAATGTATCCCAGGGTGGTATGCCACCAGTCGTTGACACCAGCATGGGCAATGACCGCATCATACCTGTACATGCTGCGGAGTGACCTGAGTGCGTGTGTTATGTGGCGTATTCCAGCGCCCAGCGGCAGCCTACTGTGATCATTCCCTTGTTCAGTATGATGGGTGGGACGTCGGTGTGTCTGGCAGTGGCATCACCCATTACAGGTGTGTCTGGCAGTGTGTGTGTCGCCTTTGGGGCTCTGCCAGGTTAGCACACTGACGTTGGGAACCATGTGTTGCATGTCCTATGTCTTCTGGAGGTAGTAGCTTGTGTGTCTGCTTCAGAGGGCTCATTAGGTTTGTGACATGTCCTACAGTGCCTCCAGGTATGTCTTAGTGTGTTCATGTGTTTGATTAGCATTTGCGATAGTCACATGTGACACTGGGTATGTGGTGTGCATTGTGTCCTTCCCCTCCCGCGTGGTCTTGCCGGTCATGGTTGGAGAGAGCACAGCCCCCTGTCTGGCTATATAGTTGCATCTGTCACATGTATTATGTTCATTGGGGGAGGTGTGGCTTGTCCGTGTCCATGAGGCACCTGTAACAGTGGCCAGGATGCCCAGATTCACCATCTGAACAGGAGAGGTCACTAGCAATTGACCCGTCGACATGCCAGAGGATGTGAATGCATTTGCTGTGTAACCGGGTCAGAAGGCACCTATAGGGAAGTGGGCACACAAGGGGATTCTAGGACAGTGTAGTACTCCATTGAGTATACATGTACTTTATCTATGTGGGAATACTATGGGAGCAGGTGCAGAGCTTTTGTGATGTAGAGAACAGACAGTCGGGATTGCAAGAAGAGAGGTCATACACATAAACCTGCGGAGCACGGAGCCGGATACAGTGTAATGTTGCTTACACGGTACATGACACACATGTCCACACATATACTGCACCTGACGCCTGTGGTCAGCGCCACAGGCTATGGTGGACAGAGACATCACATACATGGCATGACACAGTACAGGTATGGTGACATTATGCAGGTGTCGTACGCAGTGTGCTGGCTACTGACCGCAGGTGTCACCTGTCAGCTGTGCACAGTGTTCGACAGTCGGATGCTGTACCGGTATAGGAATATTCCCGCGGGGCATACACCTCTATGGCACACACACCATTGTGTGCAGATGGGGACACCTGTCTGTGTGGTCGTCACCCTCACAAGACAATGCACCGACGCGCAATGTCACAGGGGGTGGTCTTGCACAGGTGGCCAGTAAGGCTCACAGGTATGGAAATGACAGGGCTGTACAATGCAGCACCACTACTGGATGTTCACCCTGTGTGGTCAGTGTCCAGTCACAACACGATATCTGCATACACCCTCTCAACAGGCAGCAGACATACACACATGTCGACACACCGACATGGTGGTGGCCACACATGTCTACACGGAGGGATGACGTGTTGCATATACTACACCATCCACATCGGTGCACCCCACACTGAGTTAGGTACAGAGCTCTACCATGGTGTACAGTGATGTGTGGCACGTGGCACATAGTTCCCCCGATCTGTGGCATACATGGGCACACATTCCTGCACACATGTTGGTGCTAGGAATGCCACACCTGCTACATCGGATTTGTGCAGGCATGCAGTGGTATGTGGTGCATCCTGCGTACTACCACTGTATCCGGCAGCTGTGCCAATATCTGCACTTGGGTGGTGGTAGGGGTTACAGTGGCAATGTGACATATGGTCGAACCCACATGGCCGATGGGTATGCATCATGGCAGTGCTGTCATGTAAAGGCGACATAGCGGACTGTATGCACATGGCAGGGTAGGACGGTGTGTGACACACCTGTGACCAGCACCTGCACACATGCATGTGGACAGGTGTTTAAACAAATGGTGTACACACAGACTGCCATGCGTGCTGTTACTATGCCACCATATGACGGCCCCCATGATGGGTATGCATGTGGGAGGGGGTTGCAACTGTGTTACGGACACCAGACACCGCCCCTGCATGGCTGCACCGTGCACAGTACACGTGTCACATGTATCCCCTGTTGCCATGTGTGTATGCATTGCTACGTTGTGACATGTGTGTCAACATGCATGGAACATGGACTGTGGTTTGGTATCACAGCTGTCACAGGCAAACTGTACAAGGGAATGTGTCCCTGTGAACACCGCCACACCCTGAAGGGGGTGCATACCACAGACATGTGTCCGCCTTCCCTTCGTGTGTGTATTACCGCGTATGCCTGTGTCATGCATGTGGTCCATCACAGGCCTCGTATGTGTCCTGCGTGCAGTCCATGCACACAGCCTGGAAACCACATATGTGACATATCCGGACATTGTTTCACTGTGGTACAGCTGCAGTCATGTGTCATACCTGTGTCAGGCCCGTGGCATGTGTGGAGCACGCCTGTCCATGTATACCGGTACGGGTGGACTACATCACACCTGTGGGATCATTGATAGTACATGTGTACTCTGCACGACGGACGTACACCTCCACATAGTCTTCTGGACATATGTCACATGCAGTTTCTGGACCGTGAGGCCTACTGCTGCACCGATAACAAGGTGCTGGCATAGCAGCTACAGTGTTCACTTCGGTGTGTACATGTTCAGCCTGCACCCGTGGCACCTGTGCTGTCATCTGTGTGTGTACATGTGACTGCATGTGTGTCCACCCTACATGTGTGTACGGGTTTACCTGGCCTTGACTTGCGGTGTGTGCACTCCGTCTGCATGCCGGATGGCACGTAGCACATACTACGTGTGTGAGCATGGCCGGGTCGCTGTTGTGTGGCTGGACACACACAACGGTCCACAGTCTGCCTCCCATGCCGTCGCCCCATGTGTATGCATGCCTGCACTGTGCCGACTCTAAATGTCTGAGCATGCCCAGTGAGCAGCTGTGTAGATGGACACACAGTACAGTGCACACCACGCCCATCTGCATTGATACCCCGGGTGCATATGCCTGTTTCCCCTTCACAACTGCCACGTCTGTGGCATGGCCGGGTTGCTGTTGTGTGGCTGGACACACACGACGGTCCACAGTCTGCCTCCCATGCCGTCGCCCCATGTGTATGCATGTCTGCACTGTGCCGATTCTAAGTGTCTGAGCATGCCCAGTGAGCAGCTGTGTAGATAGACACACAGCACAGTGCACACCGCGCCCGACTGCATTGATACCCCGGGTGCATGCCTGTTTCCCCTTTGCAACTGCCACATCTGTGGCATGGCCGGGTTGCTGTTGTGTGGCTGGACACACACGACGGTCCACATTCTGCCTCCCATGCCGTCGCCCCATGTGTATGCATGTCTGCTCTATGCTGATTCTAAGTGTCTGAGCATGCCCAGTAAGCAGCTGTGTAGATGGACACACAGTGCACACCGCGCCCGACTGCGTTGATACCCCGTGAGCATGTCTGTCTCCCCTTTGCAACCGCTAGGTGTGAGAGGCATGGCCAGTACACCTTTCGGGGGTACACACGACAGTCGGCACCGATGTCTGCTACTAGGCGTGTGGCCATCCAGGTGACTCATATGTGGCTGTCATGCCACATTGGCTGCCTACATCCTGCACGCCGGATGCCCTCTCATAGGGTATACTGTCATGTGGTGCATCCCGTATTCATGTCGTGATGTACTGCTCCGTAGTTATTTGGTATTCCCGACTGCAGCACTACCGTGTTACTGTACAGCCACCTTGGGATGGTAACAGGCTGTGTGACTGCGCACTCTGTCTTCATTCCCTATCGGCCGCATTGCCTCTGCAGATGATACCACCCACCTAGAGGTATGCCTCCTGACAGTGCTGTGCTCAGTAATCCCGGTACCACGTTCTGTAAATGCTTCATGCTGTAGTGAGTTCATGTAGGTAGGCGTAGGTTCGACTCTTGGCCCTTCCTTGTGTGTGTGTGTAGTGTGTGTGTGTGTGTGTGTGTGTTTCCAGCTGCCTCTGCAGATAAACATGCTTTTAGACGCTTCGCAACACATACCTTGGCTATTGCCAGCTATTCTCTTACGGGTGATGTCACCCGCCTAGAAGTATGCCTCTGACAGCGCTGTGCTCAGTAATCTTGGTAGCGTGTTCTGTAAATGCTTCATGCTGTAGTGAGTTCATGTAGGTAGGCATAGGTTCGAGTCTCGGCCCTTCCCTGTGTGTGTGTGTGTGTGTGTGTGAGTGTGTGTTTCCAGCTGCCTCTGCAGATGAACATGCTTTTAGATGCTTCACAACACATACCTTGGCTATTGCCAGCTATTCTCTTACGGGTGATGTCACCCGCCTAGAAGTATGCCTCTGACAGCGCTGTACTCAGTAATCTCAATAGCACGTTCTGTAAATGCTTCATGCTATAGTGAGTTCATGTAAGTAGGCGTAGGTTCGACTCTCGGCCCTTCCGTGTGTGTGTGTTTCCAGCTGCCTCTGTAGATGAACATGCTTTTAGACGCTACGCAACACATACCTTGGCTATTGCCAGCTATTCTCTTACGGGTGATGTCACCCGCCTAGAAGTATGCCTCTGACAGCGCTGTGCTCAGTAATCTCAGTAGCGCATTCTGTAAATGCTTCATGCTGTAGTGAGTTCATGTAGGTAGGCGTAGGTTGGACTCTCGGCCCTTCCCTGTGTGTGTGTTTCCAGCTGCCTCTGCAGATAAACATGCTTTTAGACGCTTCGCAACACATACCTTGGCTATTGCCAGCTATTCTCTTACGGGTGATGTCACCCACCTAGAAGTATGCCTCTGACAGCGCTGTGTTCAATAATCTTGGTAGCGCGTCCTGTAAATGCTTCATGCTGTAGTGAGTTCATGTAGGTAGGCGTAGGTTTGACTCTCGGCCCTTCCCTGTGTGTGTGTGTTTCCAGCTGCCTCTGCAGATGAACATGCTTTTAGACGCTTTGCAACACATACCTTGGCTATTGCCAGCTATTCTCTTACGGGTGATATCACCCGCCTAGAAGTATGCCTCTGACAGCATTGTGCTCACTAATCTCGGTAGCGCATTCTGTAAATGCTTCATGCTGTAGTGAGTTCATGTAGGTAGGCGTAGGTTCAACTCTTGGCCCTTCCTTGTGTGTGTGTGTGTGTGTGTGTTTCCAGCTCCCTCTGCAGATAAACATGCTTTTAGACGCTTCGCAACACATACCTTGGCTATTGCCAGCTATTCTCTTACGGGTGATGTCACCCGCCTAGAAGTATGCCTCTGACAGCACTGTGCTCAGTAATCTCGGTAGCACGTTCTGTAAATGCTTCATGATGTAGTGAGTTCATGTAGGTAGGCGTAGGTTCGACTCTCGGCCCTTCTGTGTGTGTGTGTGTGTGTGTGTGTGTTTCCAGCTGCCTCTGCAGATGAACATGCTTTTAGACGCTTCGCAACACATACCTTGGCTATTGCCAGCTATTCTCTTACAGGTGATGTCACCCACCTAGAAGTATGCCTCTGACAGCGCTGTGCTCACTAATCTCAGTAGCGCGTTCTGTAAATGCTTCATGCTGTAGTGAGTTCATGTAGGTAGGCATAGGTTCGACTCTCAGCCCTTCCCTGTGTGTGTGTGTGTTTCCAGCTGCCTCTGCAGTTAAACATGCTTTTAGACGCTTCGCAACACATACCTTGGCTATTGCCAGCTATTCTCTTACGGGTGATGTCACCCGCCTAGAAGTATGCCTCTGACAGCTCTGTGCTCAGTAATCTCGGTAGCGCGTTCTGTAAATGCTTCATGCTGTAGTGAGTTCATGTAGGTAGGCGTAGATTCGACTCTCGGCCCTTCCCTGTGTGTGTGTGTGTGTGTGTGTGTGTGTTTCCAGCTGCCTCTGCAGATGAACATGCTTTTAGATGCTTCGCAACACATACCTTGGCTATCAGCGGCCATTCCTTTACAGATGTTGTCACCCACCTGTACATGTGCCTCTGACGGTGGTGAGTTCGGTGGTCCACGTAGCGCATTCCATACCTGTGTCATACTTTTGTGCGGTTGGGTATGTGGGGGTGTGGTCAATCACCATGCCTACCACATGTGTGTATGTGTCCATGCTCCCAGCTGCATGGGTTCATAGGGTATGGCTTTGAGGTTTCCGCAGAACACTCATATCCTGCTGCCATCCCTGTGTTTGTGGATGGTGAGACGCAGCTCGTGTACTGCTTGTGTGCCTGCTGTGGTTGGCGACCTCCATAGCGTGTTCTCCACGTGCACCCTGCTATGGTGTGGTGGGGTGGTGCTGTGTACATTACACTCACGGGCCTGCCACATGTGTCCATCTGTATCTCTGTCATTGTATATCTACGTACCTATGGTGTGCCCGTAGTGCTGCTCTTGCATGGACAGCTGCCTTTCCCATGTATCGCATATTTGCACGGCTGACACATAGAACTGTGGTACGTTGCATATCCACTCATTGTCCATGCACCGTCCGTATTCCAGAACACCCTAAAGACATCTGCTGGATATCGTGGCAGACAGCTATCCTTGCTGTCCTGACACTGTACCCGTACACGCCATACACCTTGTGTGTAATTGCCTATTTATGGTGTGTGTATGTCTACCTGTGCTGTATGCATGGCCGTGTGTGTGTCCCGCTATAGCCATCTGTGCAGGTGTCGCAACTATGGGTAATCCTTGTGGACCGCTGTTTCATGTGCACGTCTGCACATACCTGCAGACCGTACTACCCCTCCTATGGCAGCGGCCTTAGATCGACTGCTGCCCTAGGCTGTAGGGCTCCATGGTGCCCACCACCACAACACATGGTGCCCCCATCTTGGTATACCTACATGACACACCTACTAGACAGGTGGCCCTACTAGTGCGGCACCCTGGGCAGCCGCAGGATTGGTGTATGCCTACGGCCGGCTATGAGCACATCACAAGGCATACGTCTACATTCGGTGTTTTACGACGTCTAGGTTATAATACCAGAGGGAGGACCTCATCAAGTATGCTATAGAATGCGGATTTAGATGGATTAGTAGGTGGAGGGTTGGCCACACACCAGGGCTGACCGATGGAACACTGATGAGGCCTCTTTTGAGAAGCAGGTGGATCAAACCCCCATAACAGGAATGTAGTTTAGGTACAGATGTAGAGTTAACACACATTTGTCCACTCTTTCAGTTCTGTACCGCTGTATTACAGTGATATGCTATGCATATCTTCTATATATATTGTTAGATCTTTGATTGATGAGTATTCGGCATAGTACAATATCATATAATACATGTGTTAATAGGATGCTTTCTGAGATGTTAACATATGTGTGTGTAGTTAACATTGCGTCTCTGCTTTCTATGCTGTGGTTACATGTTCATTGTTTGCATAGAAAGTAACAAATGGAAGTGTAAGGGGGGATATTTAAAGCCTGGATGCTTCTATGTTATGTGTAAGTCTCACGGAGCCTATGGGTGAAAGCTTACATGTCTATGAAGTAACCTTTGTATACCATATGTGACCTGTCGTGGACAAAATGTCTATGTTGACTGTTTCATCTACCTATGTGTGACTTGGTTTGTGTGCCATAAGGTGCCAGCGGGTCTTTGATGTTGATTAGGTGTATTCCATGCTCAATTGACATTAATCCTATTAATTCACTGAAGGATGTTCTTCATTGGTGGGAACGCCATAGTTTGACCATCGTATGGCTTTCCTAGCTGACGTTGATATTGTGCCATTGGTATGTGTTCCACAGGTCGCCCATTTGTTCCGCGGTATGGAAGCGTGTGATCCCCATTTTGGTGCTGGCAGATTGAGTGCTGTGTACGCCGGTATTCGCACAGCGGTCTGGCTTTTTATGGGGAGTGTCTACTGTAGTCCCTATCTGTATTTCCTGTGTTATGCCTCACTGCAGCTGTGTGATTCCACCAGGTTTGCAGTTATGGGTGCCATCTTGGTCCTATGCTTGTCCATCCCTAGCGATTGCCTACTGGACACTGGTATGGAGCAGTACACATTTCACACCTGCATTTAGCATTAGCCGGTGGATACTTTGCACAATTAGTGGGGAGTAAGGCACGTGCTACTCCCACATCCCTCCCACGGGACAACGATACCTGCCAAACAACACCGAGCCCGTTTCTGCATACCCAGGATCCCATGGCTGCAACCCTCGATGGTACCCATTACACATCCGCATGTGCGGAATGGGATGTGGACGCACCTCTATGGACTCTACAATCTGGGAATATCTGTTCATATGTCCTGCATTCCGTGGACAGTTGTCATCAACCCTGAACACACTGGGGGTGCATATGTCTGGCTGTACCGTAGTCACGGCTGTCAGTTCTTCTGGGTCTCTCGATCGCAGCTGGTTGACATTGCATACGGATGAATCTCTGGGGTCCTACTATGAACACCATTGTGCATATGTACAGTGTAGACCTTATTGGACTGTGTCCATCTGGCTAGTGGGTTTGACTGCTGCTATATGTTCCCCAATCGTGGATGTCTGCTTGCTACCCATATTATGTAGTGCTACGTTAACCAGGTTATTCTAAACTGAAACCGGATGGTGTAAATCCAATGATGCAGGCTAGGAAATGCTTTAACTAATCTTCTGATGTCCCATTAGGATATTTCCGCCACTGTATTGTCAAAATGACACAACCAAAACATGTAGATCCTATTAATTCATTGAAGGATGTTCTTTATAAGCGTGAACGCCATAGTTTAATGATCCTATGACTTTCCTAGTTGACGTTGTTGGTGTGCCATTAGTATGTGTTCCGCAGGTCGCCCATTTGTTCCACAGTATGGTAGCGAGTGATCCCCATTTCCTTGCTGGCAGATTGAGTGCTGTGTACGCCGGTATTCGCCTGGCGGTCTGGCTTTGTATGTGGAGTCTCTACTGTAGTCCCTATCTGTATTCCCTGTGTTATGCCTTACTACAGCTGTGTAATTCCACCAGGTTTGCAGTTATGGCTGCCATCTTGGTCGTACGTTTGTCCATCCTTGGGAAATGCCTACTGGACACTGGTATAGGGCTGTACCCATTTCACAGCTGCATTAAGCATTTTCCGGTGGATGGTTTTCATTATTGGTGGGGGGTAAGGCATGTGCTATACCCACATCCCTCCCACGGGGCGGGACAACGGATTATCTGCCAAACAACACCGAGCCCCATTTCTGCATACCCACGATCCCATGGCGGCAGCCCTCGACGGTACCCATTATACATTCTTCATGTGTGCGGGACTGAGATGTGGACGCACATCTATGGACACGGCCATATGGGTATTTCTGCTCATATGTCCTGCATTTCATGGACACCTGTCATCAACCTTAAACATGCTGGTGGTGCATATGTCTAACTGTGCCGTAGTCACAGCTGTTACTCCTTCAGTGTCGCTCGCTCCATCAAGTTTCTATTGCATAGGGTTAAATTTCTGGGTCCTACAATGGACACCAATGTACATATGTAAAGTGTAGAACCTGTTGGACTGTGTCCATCTGGCCAGTGGGTTTGACTGCTGCTGTATGTTCCCCAATCGCGGATGTGTGTTTGACTACACATATTATGTAGTGCTATGACATCCAGGTCTTTCAAACCTGAAACCGAATGGTGTACATCCAAAGATGCAGGTTAGCAACTGCTTTACATAATCCTCAGAAGTCACAATACGAAATATCCGCCACTGTATTGTCAAAATAACACCACCATGACATGTGGATCCTATTAATTCATTGAAGGATTTTCTTTATATGTGGGTACACCATAGCTTAACCATCCTATAACCTTCCTAGTTGACGTTGTTGGTGTGCCATTAGTATGTGTTCCGCAGATCGCCCATTTGTTCTGCAGTATGGAAGCGAGTGAACCCCATTTTCTTGCTGGCAGATTGAGTGCTGTCTACGCCGGTATTCGCACGCTGGTCTGGCTTTGTATGGGGGGGTGTGTACTGTGGTCCCTATCTGTATTTCCTATGTTATTCCTTACTGCAGCTGTGGAATTACACCGGGTTTGCAGTTATGGGTGACCATCTTGGTCGTACATTTGTCCGTCCATGGGAATTGCCTACTGGATACTGGTATAGGGCTGTACACATTTCACAGCTGCATTTAGCATTCTCCGGTGGATGATTTGCATTATTAGTGGGGAGTAACGCATGTGCTGTACCCACATCCCTCCCACGGGACGGGACGACGGATTATCTGCCAATCAACACCGAGCCCCATTTCTGCATACCCACGATCCCATGTCTGCAACCCTCGATGGTACCCATTGCACATCCTTCATATGTGCGGGAATGGGATGTGGACGCACGTCTATGGACTCGGCAACCTGGGGAGTCCTATTCATATGTCCTGCATTTCATGGACACTTGTCATCAACCTTGAACATGCTGGTGGTGCATATATGTAGCTGTGCCGTAGTCACGGCTGTCACTTCATCTGGGTCTCCCGATCGCAGCAGGTTGACATTGCGTACGGATAAATTTTTGGGTCCTACAATGGACACCAATGTGCATATGTAAAGTGTAGAACTTATTGGACTGTGTCCATCTGGCCAGTGGGTTTGACTGCTGCTGTATGTTCAGCAATCACGGATGTCTGTTTGAGTACCCATATTATGTAGTGCTACGTAAACCGGGTTTTCCGCCACTGAACCCAAATGGTGTAATTCCAATGATGCAGGCTAACAATTGCTTTAACTAATCCGCAGATATCCCATTGGGACATTCCCGCCTCTGTATTGTCAAATTACCACGACCAAAACATGTAGATCCTATTAATTCATTGAAGGATGTTCTTTATATGTGGGTACGCCATAGCTTAAACATCCTATAACCTTCCTAGTTGACGTTGTTGGTGTGCCATTAGTATGTGTTCCGTAGGTCATCCATTTGTTCCGCGGTATGGAAGCGAGTGATCCCCATTCTCTTGCTGGCAGATTGAGTGCTGTGTACGCCGGTATTCGCACGGCGGTCTGACTTTGTATGTGGAGTCTCTACTGTAGTCCCTATCTGTATTCCCTGTGTTTTGCCTTACTACAGCTGTGTGATTCCACCAGGTTTGCAGTTATGGGTGCCATCTTGGCCGTACGTTTGTCCATCCATGGGAACTGCCTAATGGACACTGGTATAGGGCTGTACACATTTCACAGCTGCATTTAGCATTCTCCGGTGGATGATTTGCATTATTAGTACGGAGTAACGCATATGCCATACCCACATCCCTCACACGGGGCGGGACAACGGATCATCTGCCAATCAACACCGAGACCCATTTCTGCACACCCACGATCCCATGGCTGCAACCCTCGACAGTACCCATTGCACATTCTCCATGTGTGCTGGAATGGGATGTGGACGCACTTCTATGGACTCGACAATCTGGGGATTTCTGTGCATATGTCCTGCATTTCATGGACAGTTGTCATCAACCTTGAACACGCTGGTGGTGCATATATGTAGCTGTGCCGTAGTCACGGCTGTCACTTCATCTGGGTCTCCCAATCGCAGCAGGTTGACATTGCGTACGGATACATTTTGGGTCCTACAATGGACACCAATGTGCATATGCAAAGTGTAGAACTTATTGGACTGTGTCCATCTGGCCAGTGGGTTTGACTGCTGCTGTATGTTCAGCAATCACGGATGTCTGTTTGAGTACCCATATTATGTAGTGCTACGTAAACCGGGTTTTCCGCCACTGAACCCAAATGGTGTAATTCCAATGATGCAGGCTAACAATTGCTTTAACTAATCCGCAGATATCCCATTGGGACATTCCCGCCTCTGTATTGTCAAATTAACACGACCAAAACATGTATATCCTATTAATTCATTGAAGGATGTTCTTTATATGTGGGTACGCCATAGCTTTACCATCCTATAACCTTCCTAGTTGACGTTGTTGGTGTGCCATTAGTACGTGTTCCGCTGGTCGCCCATTTGTTCTGCGGTATGGAAGCGAGTGATCCCCATTCTCTTGCTGGCAGATTGAGTGCTGTGTACTCCGGTATTCGCACGTCGGTCTGACTTTGTATGTGGAGTCTCTACTGTAGTCCCTATCTGTATTCCCTGTGTTTTGCCTTACTACAGCTGTGTGATTCCACCAGGTTTGCAGTTATGGGTGCCATCTTGGCCGTACGTTTGTCCATCCATTGGAACTGCCTAATGGACACTGTTATAGGGCTGTACACATTTCACAGCTGCATTTAGCATTCTCCGTGGATGATTTGCATTATTAGTGCGGAGTAACGCATATGCCATACCCACATCCCTCACACGGGGCGGGACAACGGATCATCTGCCAATCAACACCGAGACCCATTTCTGCATACCCACGATCCCATGGCTGCAACCCTCGACAGTAACCATTGCACATCCTCCATGTGTGCGGGAATGGGATGTGGACGACTTCTATGGACTCGACAATCTGGGGATTTCTGTGCATATGTCCTGCATTTCATGGACAGTTGCCATCAACCTTGAACACGCTGGTGGTGCATATATGTAGCTGTGCCGTAATCACGGCTGTCACTTCATCTGGGTCTCTCGATCGCAGCGGTTGACATTGCGTACGGATAAATTTTTGGGGTCCTACAATGGACACCAATGTGCATATGTAAAGTGTAGAACATGTTGGACTGTGTCCATCCGGCCAGTGGTTTTGACCGCTGCTGTATGTTCCCCAATCGGATGTGTGTTTGACTACCCATATTATGTTGTGCTACGAAACCCATGTTTTACTACGATTACCCAAATGGTGTTAATCTAATGCTGCAAGTTGGCAACTGCTTTAAATAATCCTCAGAAGGCCCAGTAGGACATATACGCCACTGTATTGTCAATATAACACAGCCAGAACATGTAGACCCTATTAATTCATTGAAGGATGTTCTTTATAAGCGGGAACGCCAGTGTTTAAACATCCTATGACCTTCCTAGTTGACGTTCTTGGTGTGGCATTGGTATGTGTTCCACTGGTCGCCCATTTGTTCCGCAGTATGGCAGCGAGTAATCCCCATGTTGTTGCTGGCAGACTGAGTGCTGTGTACGCCGGTATTCGCACGGCGGTCTGGATTTCTATGGGGAGTGTCTACTGTAGTTGCCATCTGCATTTCCTGTGTTATGCCTTACTGCAGCTGTGTAATTCCACCGGGCTTGCAGGTATGGGTGCCATCCTGGTTGTAGGCTTGTCCATCCATGGGGATTGCCTACTGGACACTGTTATGGCCTGTACACATTCCACACCTGCATTTAGCATTATCCGGTGGATGCTTTGCATTATTAGTAGGGAGTAGGTCATGTGCTACACCCACATCCCTCCCACGGGGCGGGACAACGGATTATCTGCCAAACAACACCGAGCCCCATTTCTGCATACCCAAGATCCCATGGCTACAACCCTCGACAGTACTCATTACACATCCTTCATGTGTGCGGGACTGGGATGTGGACGCATGTATGGACACATCGATCTGGGGATTTCTGTTCATATGTCCTGCATTTCATGGACACATGTCATCAACCTTAAACATGCTGGTGGTGCATATGTCTAACTGTGCCGTAGTCACGGCTATCGCATCATCTGGTGGACGGTAACGGCTGGATGGAATTCTGTTAGGATAAATTTTTGGGTCCTACAATGGTCACCAATGTGCATATGTAAAGTTAGATGTTGCTGGACTGTGTCCAACTGGCCAGTGGTTTTGACTGCTGCTGTATGTTCCCCAATCGCGGATGTCTGTTTGACTACCCATTCTACGTGGTGCTACGTAAACCAGGTGTTTTAGAACTGAGAACAAATGGTGTACATCCAAAGATGCAGGTTAGCAACTGCTTTAAATAAACCTCAGACGTCCCAATAGGAAATATCCGTCACTGTATTTTCAACATAACACCACCAGAACATGTTGATCCCCTATGTATTCATTGAAGCATGTTTTCTTTATAGGTGGGAATGCCATAGTTTACATATCCTAGTTGACGTTGTTGGTGTGCCATTAGTATGTGTTCCACAGGTCGCGCATCTGTTCCGCAGTATGGTAGCGAGTGCTCCCCATTTTGTTGCTGGCAGATTGAGTGCTGTGTACGCCGGTGTTCGCACGGCGGTCCAACTTTGTATGGGGAATGTCAACTGTAGTCCCTATGTGTATTTCCTGTGTTATGCCTTACTGCGGCTGTATAATTCCACCAGGTTTGCAGTTATGGGTGCCATCTTAGTCGTACGCTTGTCCATCCATGAGAATTGCCTACTGGACACTGATATAGGGCTGTACACATTTCACACCTGCATTTAGCATTCTCTGGTGGATGCTTTGCATTATTAGTGGGGAGTAAGGCAGGTGCTACGCCCACATCCCTCCCACGGGGTGGGACGACAGATTATCTGCCAAACAACACCGAGCCCTGTTTCTACATACCCAGGATCCCTTGGCTGCAACACTCGACAGTACCCATTACACATCCTTCATGTGTGCGGGACTGGGATGTGGACGCACTTCTATGGACTCGGAACTCTGGGGATTTCTGTGCATATGTGCTGCATTTCATGGACACTTGTCATCAACATTAAACACGCTGGTGGTGCATATGTCTAGCTGTGCCATGGTCACGACTGTCGCTTCTCCTGGTTGGACGATGAAGGCTGGCAGGAATTCCGTACGGTACAATTTTTGGGTCCTACAATGGACACCAATGTGCATATGTAAAGTGTAGAGCTTGTCGGACTGTGTCCATGTGGCCAGTGGTTTTGACTGCTGCTGTATGTTCACCAATCGCGGATGTCTGCTTGACTACCCATAGTGTGTAGTGCTACGGAAACCAGGTTTTCCAAAACCAGAACCAAATGGTGTACATCCAATGATGCAGGTTAACAACCGCTTTAATTAATCCCCAGAGGTCCCAGTAGGGAAGTATCGCCACTTTATTGTCGGAATGACACCACCATAACAGGTAAATCACGAGCACTTTGGCCCGGTCTTACCGGCCATTTGCAAGTGTAATTAGCAGACACGTGTCAATACATGTATAATAATACATATTGTAATACTGACGTTAATCTATGTTATTTGGACAATGGCTTCTGCTATTGACATACGTTGCTGTGGGTGTTGCCGGTTACCATACACATGGCTTTCTCAAAGGCCGAATTCACAATTCTGAACACTACTGTGGTCTCCTTTAAGGACCCTGAGCCAGTGGTCAACATTACTCAAGCCACTGCATCACTTACATATGCCTTCTACCGGCACCTACAGGACTGCATGGATCAGGCATTCCCTTACCCAACTGTGGTTCATTGTACCAATGCCAAGCATCCAGTGTGGTGTACCCCAGCCATACACAAGCTGTACAACGAGAGGAGGTGGCTACTACAAGGCAGAGCAGACACCTTGTGAGGTATGACACCCTTGCTCATTATATGTGAAGAGCTACAGGCTGTCATGACATAGTCCGGGTCAGGTTCCACAGATATATCTCCAAGGACTCGCAGACAATCATACGGCCTTCATTTGCTATGCTGGACACCTGGGAGGTAACTCACACATATGCTCTGACTGGGTTCACAATGATGTGGAGTTTACTGAACATACACACATTGCCAACATACGGGCTGACAGGTTCGGTGAAGACATCTCCACCCCTCCCCACATGGAGAGATGTCTGTACCAGCGGTTTGTGGTCCCTGAATGTTCTGTAACGCATGGGTGGGACATGCTCTCCAAGGTAGTGAACACAGCATCCATGGGACCAGCTGGTGTCCCGACTGTGTACACCGCGATCTCATTGAGGAATTAGACCCACAGTTAGGACAGCTGTTTATTCTTAGCCTCACCTCGGGTAAAATACCCAAGTTGTGGCGCACGGCGACTGTAGTCCCACTTCACAGGGCCAGTGCCTCCACTGACCCTGGTTATTACTGTCCCATTACCATGAGAAGACTTATCTGCAAAGACATGTGGAGGGATCATACTGTGGCCCGTAGATGACGACATAGGGGACCTGCATACTTTGCATCCAACCCAGTTTGGCTTGGTCAGGGGCGGTTCATGCGTTTAAATCCTGGTTGACGTTTTAGGGACAGTCACCGAGGCCATTGATGGGGGTCATGCAGTCCATACAGCCTACCTCGACCTGGCAAAGGCCTTCAACACAATACCCCCCTCGGATATCATTGATAAACCCATCGGCTTGGATGTGAATACGTACATCGCAGGATGGGTTGCAAACTGGCTAGGTGACACGACCCACGTGGTCATAGTTGCTGGCAGCATGTCGGACTTACTGCCTGTCACAGGCGGTGTCCCACGGGGATCTGCCCTGGGTCCACTCTTTTTCTACATCTACATTTCCACAGTACAAGCACACACAGGGATGTTATGGCTGACATTGTTTGTAGATGACTGCAAACCAGGTGCCATAGTGGGACGGACATCTGACACAGATATCCTTCAAAGGGGCCTCCCAGATATGGATATCTGTTGTCAGGGACATGGCCTACAACTTAATGCCAGGTAATGCATAGTCATACCCGTCGGAAAGAACGAGGTCACCCCTGTCCGGCATATGGGTGGCAGTCCACTGAGCACCGGGGGAATTACCAGGGATCTGGGGACCCAGGTTGTCAGTCACCATTCGTTCGACACACACATTGCTATCGTGATTCGGTAGAACTTCTACATTGCCCACCTGATCGTGCAGGGATTCACATCTAGATCAGGGTAGGTCATCATCTCCTTGTACTCATTACTTGTTACACCTATGATTGAGTACATTGCCCCATTCGGAGGGTATCTGACCTGACACCTACAGCAGCTGGGAAGGCCCCATAGGTTAATCGTCAGACAGATGCAGGGTGTCAGGGATTTGTGTTATGCTGTCCCACTGTAAGGACTCCTGCTCCATTCAGTCACATACCTCTTGTTCAGTGTTGACCTGTGCCTGACATACGAGGCCATGTCGACCCATATTTGATGACTATGCTTCACCTACTGGATCTACATCCCTCGGAACCACAAGGACAGGTGACGTGAACCTTGACACGGTCATTAATAGGATGTGTTGGAGTGACACATACATCACCCAGACACTCACTATGCTGTGGATCTACATCACAGTACATGTAAGGCAGAGAACCTTGCTAGCCTTGTTCGAGGGGGATCTTGTCCGTTGGATGGGGGATTGCAGATATACCCCAGGGATTACATCATTGTCACTGCTTGACAGAGGTACAGCAATATAATAGGCATTTTATCTCCGGACCGGAGGGTTGGCAAAGGAAACCTAACTATGGCCTAGGGTTATGGCTGCCCTTGGGTAGATAGCCTACTCTGTACCTATGGACCTATGAACCTATGTTCATAGTTTGTCCCATTCACACTTGTCTATCCCCTATCCTCTTTCTCATGTGTATATTTCTGTGGCACGTGATTGAACTCTGTATTACCTGCAGGTATGCTGTCTACAGTGCACATACGTCACGGTTGATTACAGTGTATCTGTGTACCTACCTCTGTGATACTGAGGACTACCACACATCCTTCACAGCATTACATGCATATGTCCATTCTATTATTCTTTGGCCTACGGGGGGTGTTAAGGCAACGGTTACCCGTGTCCCTGTTTGTGCGCACGTCATGGTGGTCTTTGACCAGCCTCCGTTGCTGTCGTGGGATGGACGGTAGTGTTGGTGTGTGTTTGGCATGTGTTTTCACTGCTGGTACATCTGTGGGAGGTGGGGTTGGCACATGTTCCTCTTTGCAGGGGGCCCCATCCTGGACTTTTGTGTCATGCATCTACACTTGGCACGTGCCATATGTCCTGTGCTATTCCCACAGTCGTGTATGCCTTCATGCATTACTACTGCATGTTACTGGCTGTTTGTATGTGGTACACATGGCTATTATGGTGGATGGCTTGGCCTATTCCCATGCTATGACATACCCATCCATCCAGGCATATGCATGTTATTCCATCCTTTGCATTGGCCGTGGGTGTTTGGCCGTCCGGCAATGCTACTCTCAACATGTGATGTCCCACCTTCCCCTTCTGTGCCTGTGGCACCCTGTTAGGGCGTCCTGTTTGGTAGGCAGATGTTCCGCTATATGTGTTGTGTTTGACATGTCTGCATAGCTAATCATCGGTACGGTGGCTGAACATACCGCCTTGTCCAGATGTGTACAGTTATGTGCACCGTGGCGTGTGCACGCCTATGGGGTTTCGACAGGTCCATACCACATGCGGGATGTACACATTCTGCTGACACATTCACATGCAGCCATTTGGATATCTGTACCTGAGGTGGGTTGTTAACATGTGGGGTACAAATTTGCCCGCGTGGCACTGCCTAAGACAATACTTCTTACCACATTTCAGGTATGCCCATTGTGTGTAGGTGTGTAGCTGCGCAAGGCTGCTAGCTGGGTTGGGTGCACGGTCGTACATGGGTGCGGGTTACATGCTATGACGGGGCTATTGTGTATTACATTTGCATGCATGAGTTCTGCTTCTGGATATTACGCTTAGACATACGCCGTCCTATGTGTATGCGACGAGCACGTTGCTGGGTGTGGTACATGTTGCTGTGCACATGTTTGCCTGTGTTTAGGGTATCTTGTTTCCTTCTTGTTGTTATATCGACACGGCTACCCGGCTGTGTACTCACTACTGCTGGTGACCATACCCATGTCGCTACTTCTATGTCGGTGGCGCTGACATGCTGCGTACACCTTCACTGGGTATGCCCACTGACAGTGCATTGTGGGACGGACACGGTATTACGCGTATCCTTTGTTCCTTGGACGGGTACACTTAGGGCTTCGTGGGTTGATGTTTGGTTCTCCGTTTTGTTGGGATGGGTACTCTGTTGCATAGTCTGCGTACGTTTCATTCTCCACAGGCCCTGGCTGGTGCAGTTACTATTACGGGCGGCCTGTGGAAGTCAGCACTTTAGGTTGCTCATCGCCTGCTGGCTTGGCCATGCCTCCGGACGCATCCTACTTTGGCTCGCTCCGTGCCCTACGCACGTGTCTGTGGTTGCGCGTGCACTCATTACTATGCATATGGCGCTACGCCGACTATTCACTGCACCGCCCGGTGCAAGCCTCACACCGGCCTTGCGCCGAGCTTCATGAATCCTGGGGATTGTTATTTCTTTATAACATTAGGGTAAGATTGTTGTGTGAGTAAGGTAAATGGTGCCTGGTCTATGTTTGTGGGATTATAGATCGTTGGTGCTACTCTTAATTAAATTTGTATGTTTTAATTGTAATGGGTCTGGAATAGGGTTAGTGTATGTAGATTGTGTGTTGTTACATTCTGTATGGTAAGAGGTTATGTGAGCTGTAATAGCTAGAAATAAGAGGACTGATGTGTATAAAGTTATCATATTGCTTACTATGAATGTTTCAGATATGTCTAATTTAAAGTAACAATGTTATGGGTGGGTAGAAATAATTGAATTTTGATATGTGGGGCATTTAAAACTATTCTTTTGTCTGGTTATGACTTATTACACTAAAAATATGTAACATAGCAGGTAGTTAAACAAGTGGAGTGTGATATGTGGGGGTTAGTATGATACAGTTTAATTGGATAATTGGAATGATATAAATTTGGATCTGTCTTAGCTGTGATAGGATTGTTTTACTTCAGGAGATTTGGGAATATGTTTAGGCATAGCAGGGGTGGGTGAGAAATGGTGGTAGGATAGGGGAGCAAAGAGAGGGTGAATGGAGTTGGTAGAGCCAGTCAGTGTGTTTGTGACCAGAAAAAAGCAATTAACAAAATGGTTTGGGTTGAAGGTAGGTAGGAAGTTAAAGGAACTGTAGTCCCTTGCTGATTTTTATTTCTAAAGCAAGTGGATTTTGCTTATTTGTAAACAACATTCTGAGGAAATTGTAAAGGACTGCAGTAATCATCAAATAACTCCAGGGTAATTTTGTTTATTTTAATATTATCCACTAGCAACAGTTATAAGTAGAAAAGCTATAGCTATAGGTTATTAAGCTTACAATTTTACCTAACAATTAAGGGGAGATAAATACACTTAGAGCTTATTAATCAGATTTTGGGGATGGGTAAATAAAACAGAAACTGCTTGATATCATCCCTGGTGGAGTGCTCTCCAAATATGAATAACAAACCAGTTAAATGATCCGAGTCTCAACTGTGACCTGCATTGATTTTCTGATGCTATAAGTTTCTTTCTTCCAGGACTATAAATTTCTTGGTCACTTGAGTGGGTTCACCAAGTGTAGTTAAAAGAAATTATAGCTGAAATACTGGATATTTTCAGGGATAGTTGCTATAGTTAGTGTACTGTAAACAAAAGGTATAGAATGAATATGTTTGCCGATACTTACACTAGTAAAGCTCTATTTATGAAAAAACCCTCTCCTCACTTACTCTATACAACTCTTGTGACAGCTATAATACATTATACTTATATAAATTCTTAACAGTATTTAAGTAAAAGAAACAACCAAGACTTGGCAATAAAATAGAGAGATATACATAAAGATACAATTAAGAAGCTTAAATACTTTATGCACTTCATATGGGAGCTATGCTACAATATGATATACTTATGGAAACACTGTCAGTATTACATAAAGGAAAGATCACAGAGAAAAACCTTGCAGAAAAAATAAAAGGTTCACTGAGCACAGTCAAAAAGAAATTACAGCTGACATACTGCATATTTTCAGGGATAGTTGCTAGAGTTAGTGTAGTTGATTGTTTGATGCTGTAAGTTTCTTTTTTTCTAGCACTTTATAGTTCATGGTCACTTGAGTGAGTTCACTAAATGCAGTTAAAAGAAATTACACTCTGCTGCCTCCACTCAATCTGTCTTGCTGCCTCTCACCCCATGCTAGTGCTATCTGCATACTATCTTGTATCTCTCATATACTCATTTTTGCCTTCTTCCTTTTTTAATAGGTAGAAATCCTTGGTATGTTCACTGCTATGAATGCAAGCTACCTCTCTCCACCCTCTACCAGCTATATGTCCTCAACATAACCCGAAAGCTACAGCTCCACATTTAACTACCTTTGAGTGAAATACATGTAGTATGTAATCATACCCTGCAGTATTTTCCTGATCTTTGTAAAGCCACCTGCACACCTCTGTACCAGACCTCTGCCCCTTCAAGATACTCTTTGAGACCTCACACACTTATCTTACATTCTTTCCACTCATTTACTTTCCTATCTCTCTACTGTCTTTATCTTCTGATTTCCAAACTCCCAGTCTGCTTCTTCACTTCCATAGATTTGCTCTTACCCCATTCACTAACTCTGTATTACTAAGTCAGCCTGCTCTCACACTCTTCACTTTCTCTTTTCTAGTACATTGTGATTGCTTTCACAGCTGTTTCCTGCTGATCCACACATTGTTTTCATTCAATCTTGCAGCTTGCTGTATCCTGGTTCAACCCAATAAATTCACCCTCATTATGCTCAGGCTCACTCCACTCCCCTATCCTACCCCATTAGCACGGACCTCTACATCAAATTCCTTTATAGCTAGCCACCACAACCCTACCCTCTACCAATCCACTACTTTCTTTATACTCTATCCTATCAAAAACTACCCCTCCCACCTTAACCCCTCTCACTTCTACACACCTACTTCATTCCACCACTTCCTATAACCCTGACATATCAGTACCTCCCACCCTCCCCTTCCCTTTCCTAAACACTTACTAAATATATTCACAACCTTACTCACCACCTCCCCCACTCACTTATACTCACACACCTCCCATTCATTCTCACGCCATAATACTTTTATTTCCTCTCTCACTTAACCTACACCTACCAACATGTTCTTTACATCTCCTCCTCCCCACTTCTCCCCTCATCATATCCCACCTTCTTCTACTGCTCTGTAACCTAACCACATTCCACACTCATCTAATCCTGCATCCTTGCTCTCCAGCACCCTCTCACTACATTACACACTCCAACACCCATTGCAGCTTTCCTTTATCACCCTCACTCTTTTCCTCTTCAGAATTCAATCACCCAAAATAAAACTACCTCCCAAAATTAACTCACCCTACAGAATAAACCAAAATGCATTACCCCCTATCCATTTATATCTGTTAGTGAGTTCATGTGGGTAGGCGTAGATTCGACTCTGGCCCTTCCCTGTGTGTGTGTGTGTGTGTGTGTGTGTGTTTCCAGCGGCTGCCTCTGCAGATTGAACATGTTTTTAGATGCCCGCCTGAACACATTACCTTGGCTATCAGTGACCATTCCTTTACATAGACAAGCGTTGTCACCCACCTGTAGCTATATGCACTCTGACGGTGGTGAGTTCGGTGGTCCAATGTAGCGCATTCCATACCTGTGTCATACTTTGTGCGGTTGGAGCCAGCGTGGGTGTGGTCAATCACCATGCACGCGAGCGTGTGTGTGTGTGTCCATGCTCCCAGCTGCATACAGGTTCATAGGGTGGCGGCTTTTGAGGTTTCCACTTCCGCGAGAACACTCCATATCCTGCTGCCATCCCTGTGTTTCTGTGGGATGGTGAGACCTTGGCAGCTAGGCGGTACTGCTTGTGTGCCTGCTGTTGGCTTGGCGACCTCCCATAGCGTGTTCTCCACGTGCACCCTGCTAGTGGTGTGGTGGGGGTGGTGCTGTGTACATTACACTCACCCAGGCCTGCCATATGTGTCCATCTGTATCTCTGTCATTGTATATCTACATTACATCTATGGTGTGCCCGTGCAGTGCTGCTCTTGCATGGACAGCTGCCTTTCCCATGTATCGCGCCATATATTTGCAACGGGCATGACACATGTGAACAATCCGTGGCGGCGTTACATTATCCACTCATTGTCCATGCACCGTCCAGTATGCCCAGAACACCCTAAAGATGGTTCTGCTGATATCGTGGCAGACAGCGTATCCTTGCTGTCCTGACACTGTGCCCCTATTAATGCCATACACCTTGTGTGTAATTGCCTATTTATGGTGTGTGTATGTCTACCTGTGCTGTATGCATGGTCGTGTGTGTGTCGCCATATAGCCATCTGTGCAGGTGTCGCCGTAACTATGGGTAATCCTTGTGGACTGGCTGTTTCATGTGCGCGTCTGCACATACCTGCGAACCAACAGTACTACCCTCCTGGCGGCAGCGCCGCCTTAGATGCGACTGCTGCCCTGGGCTGGCAGGGAACTCCATGGTGCCCACCACCACAACACATGGTGCCCCACCATCTTGAGTATACCGCAATGACACACCTACTAGACAGGAAAAGCCCCTACTAGTGCGGCACCTGGGCAGCCGCTGGATTGGTGTATGCCTACGGCCACGGCTATGAGCACATCACAAGGCATACGTCTACATTCGGTGTTTCTGACGTCTAGGTTATAATACCAGAGGAGGACCTCATCAAGTATGCTATAGAATGCGGATTTAGATGGATTAGTAGGTGGAGGGTTGGCCACACCAGGGCTGACGATGGAACACTGATGAGGCCTCTTTTGAGAAGCAGGTGGATCAAACCCCCATAACAGGAATGTAGTTTAGGTACAGATGTAGAGTTAACACACATTTGTCCACTCTTTCAGTTCTGTACGCTGTATTACAGTGATATGCTATGCATATCTTCTATATATTGTTAGATCTTTGATTGATGAGTATTCGGCATAGTACAATATCATATAATACATGTGTTAATAGGATGCTTTCTGAGATGTTAACATATGTGTGTGTAGTTAACATTGCGTCTCTGCTTTCTATGCTGTGGTTACATGTTCATTGTTTGCATAGAAAGTAACAAATGGAAGTGTAAGGGGGGATATTTAAAGCCTGGATGCTTCTATGTTATGTGTAAGTCTCACGGAGCCTATGGGTGAAAGCGCTTACATGTCTATGAAGTAACCTTTGTATACCATATGTGACCTGTCGTGGACAAAATGTCTATGTTGACTGTTTCATCTACCTATGTGCGTATTGGTTTTGTGTGCCATAAGGTGCCAGCGGGTCTTTGATGTTGATTAGGTGTATTCCATGCTCAATTGACATTAATCCTATTAATTCACTGAAGGATGTTCTTCATTGGTGGGAACGCCATAGTTTGACCATCGTGGCTTTCCTAGCTAGCGTTGATATTGTGCCATTGGTATGTGTTCCACAGGTGCGCCCATTGTTCCATGGTATGGGCGTGTGATCCCATTTTGGTGCTGGCAGATTGAGTGCTGTGTACGCCGGTATTCGCACAGCGGTCTGGCTTTTTATGGGGAGTGTCTACTGTAGTCCCTATCTGTATTTCCTGTGTTATGCCTCACTGCAGCTGTGGCAGTTCCACCAGGTTTGCAGTTATGGGTGCCATCTTGGTCCTATGCTTGTCCATCCCTAGCGATTGCCTACTGGACACTGGTATGGAGCAGTACACATTTCACACCTGCATTTAGCATTAGCCGGTGGATACTTTGCACAATTAGTGGGGAGTAAGGCACGTGCTACTCCCACATCCCTCCCACGGTGCGGGACAACGTATTACCTGCCAAACAACACCGAGCCCCGTTTCTGCATACCCAGGATCCCATGGCTGCAACCCTCGACGGTACCCATTACACATCCGGCATAATGTGCGGGAATGGGATGTGGACGCCTCTATGGACTCTACAATCTGGGAATATCTGTTCATATGTCCTGCATTCCGTGGACAGTTGTCATCAACCCTGAACACACTGGGGGTGCATATGTCTGGCTATGCCGTAGTCACGGCTGTCCAGTTCTTCTGGGTCTCTCGATGCAGCTGGTTGACATTGCATACGGATGAATCTCTGGGGTCCTACTATGAACACCATTGTGCATATGTACAGTGTAGACCTTTTTGGACTATGTCCATCTGGCTAGTGGGTTTGACTGCTGCTGTATGTTCCCCAATCGTGGATGTCTGCTTGCTACCCATATTATGTAGTGCTACGTTAACCAGGTTATTCTAAACTGAAACCGGATGGTGTAAATCCAATGATGCAGGCTAGGAAATGCTTTAACTAATCTTCTGATGTCCCATTAGGATATTTCCGCCACTGTATTGTCAAAATGACACAACCAAAACATGTAGATCCTATTAATTCATTGAAGGATGTTCTTTATAGCGTGAGCCATAGTTTAATGATCCTATGACTTTCCTAGTTGACGTTGTTGGTGTGCCATTAGTATGTGTTCCGCAGGTCGCCCATTTGTTCCACAGTATGGTAGCGAGTGATCCCCATTTCCTTGCTGGCAGATTGAGTGCTGTGTACGCCGGTATTCGCCTGGCGGTCTGGCTTTGTATGTGGAGTCTCTACTGTAGTCCCTATCTGTATTCCCTGTGTTATGCCTTACTACAGCTGTGTAATTCCACCAGGTTTGCAGTTATGGCTGCCATCTTGGTCGTACGTTTGTCCATCCTTGGGAAATGCCTACTGGACACTGGTATAGGGCTGTACCCATTTCACAGCTGCATTAAGCATTTTCCGGTGGATGGTTTTCATTATTGGTGGGGGGTAAGGCATGTGCTATACCCACATCCCTCCCACGGGGCGGGACAACGGATTATCTGCCAAACAACACCGAGCCCCATTTCTGCATACCCACGATCCCATGGCGGCAGCCCTCGACGGTACCCATTATACATTCTTCATGTGCGGGACTGAGATGTGGACGCACATCTATGGACACGGCCATATGGGTATTTCTGCTCATATGTCCTGCATTTCATGGACACCTGTCATCAACCTTAAACATGCTGGTGGTGCATATGTCTAACTGTGCCGTAGTCACAGCTGTTACTCCTTCAGTGTCGCTCGCTCCATCAAGTTTCTATTGCATAGGGTTAAATTTCTGGGTCCTACAATGGACACCAATGTACATATGTAAAGTGTAGAACCTGTTGGACTGTGTCCATCTGGCCAGTGGGTTTGACTGCTGCTGTATGTTCCCCAATCAGCGGATGTGTGTTTGACTACACATATTATGTAGTGCTATGACATCCAGGTCTTTCAAACCTGAAACCGAATGGTGTACAGCCAAAGATGCAGGTTAGCAACTGCTTTACATAATCCTCAAGTCACAATATCCCGCCACTGTATTGTCAAAATAACACCACCATGACATGTGGATCCTATTAATTCATTGAAGGATTTTCTTTATATGTGGGTACACCATAGCTTAACCATCCTATAACCTTCCTAGTTGGCGTTGTTGGTGTGCCATTAGTATGTGTTCAGATCGCCCATTTGTTCTGCAGTATGGGCAGAGTGAACCCCATTTCTTGCTGGCAGATTGAGTGCTGTCTCGCCGGTGTGCGATGCGCTGGTCTGGCTTTGTATGGGGGGGTGTGTACTGTGGTCCCTATCTGTATTTCCTATGTTATTCCTTACTGCAGCTGTGGAATTACACCGGGTTTGCAGTTATGGGTGACCATCTTGGTCGTACATTTGTCCGTCCATGGGAATTGCCTACTGGATACTGGTATAGGGCTGTGTACACATTTCACAGCTGCATTTAGCATTCTCCGGTGGATGATTTGCATTATTAGTGGGGAGTAACGCGTGTGCTGTACCCACATCCCTCCCACGGACGGGGCGGCGGATTATCTGCCAATCAACACCGAGCCCCATTTCTGCATACCCGATCCCATGTCTGCAACCCTCGATGGTACCCATTGCACATCCTTCATATGTGCGGAATGGGATGTGGGCCTGCGTCTATGGACTCGGCAACCTGGGGAGTCCTATTCATATGTCCTGCATTTCATGGACACTTGTCATCAACCTTGAACATGCTGGTGGTGCATATATGTAGCTGTGCCGTAGTCACGGCTGTCACTTCATCTGGGTCTCCCGATCGCAGCAGGTTGACATTGCGTACGGATAAATTTTTGGGTCCTACAATGGACACCAATGTGCATATGTAAAGTGTAGAACTTATTGGACTGTGTCCATCTGGCCAGTGGGTTTGACTGCTGCTGTATGTTCAGCAATCACGGATGTCTGTTTGAGTACCCATATTATGTAGTGCTACGTGAACCGGGTTTTCCGCCACTGAACCCAAATGGTGTAATTCCAATGATGCAGGCTAACAATTGCTTTAACTAATCCGCAGATATCCCATTGGGACATTCCGCCTCTGTATTGTCAAATTACCACGACCAAAACATGTAGATCCTATTAATTCATTGAAGGATGTTCTTTATATGTGATGCACGCATAGCTTAAACATCCTATAACCTTCCTAGTTGACGTTGTTGGTGTGCCATTAGTATGTGTTCCGTAGGTCATCCATTTGTTCCGCGGTATGGAAGCGAGTGATCCCCATTCTCTTGCTGGCAGATTGAGTGCTGTGTACGCCGGTATTGCATACCGGTCTGACTTTGTATGTGGAGTCTCTACTGTAGTCCCTATCTGTATTCCTGTGTTTTGCCTTACTACAGCTGTGTGATTCCACCAGGTTTGCAGTTATGGGTGCCATCTTGGCCGTACGTTTGTCCATCCATGGGAACTGCCTAATGGACACTGGTATAGGGCTGTACACATTTCACAGCTGCATTTAGCATTCTCCGGTGGATGATTTGCATTATTAGTACGGAGTAACGCATATGCCATACCCACATCCCTCACACGGGGCGGGACAACGGATCATCTGCCAATCAACACCGAGACCCATTTCTGCACACCCACGATCCCATGGCTGCAACCCTCGACAGTACCCATTGCACATTCTCCATGTGTGCTGGAATGGGATGTGGACGCACTTCTATGGACTCGACAATCTGGGGATTTCTGTGCATATGTCCTGCATTTCATGGACAGTTGTCATCAACCTTGAACACGCTGGTGGTGCATATATGTAGCTGTGCCGTAGTCACGGCTGTCACTTCATCTGGGTCTCCCAATCGCAGCAGGTTGACATTGCGTGCGGATACATTTTTGGGTCCTACAATGGACACCAATGTGCATATGCAAAGTGTAGAACTTATTGGACTGTGTCCATCTGGCCAGTGGGTTTGACTGCTGCTGTATGTTCAGCAATCACGGATGTCTGTTTGAGTACCCATATTATGTAGTGCTACGTAAACCGGGTTTTCCGCCACTGAACCCAAATGGTGTAATTCCAATGATGCAGGCTAACAATTGCTTTAACTAATCCGCAGATATCCCATTGGGACATTCCCGCCTCTGTATTGTCAAATTAACACGACCAAAACATGTATATCCTATTAATTCATTGAAGGATGTTCTTTATATGTGGGTACGCCATAGCTTTACCATCCTATAACCTTCCTAGTTGACGTTGTTGGTGTGCCATTAGTACGTGTTCCGCTGGTCGCCCATTTGTTCTGCGGTATGGAAGCGAGTGATCCCCATTCTCTTGCTGGCAGATTGAGTGCTGTGTACTCCGGTATTCGCACGTCGGTCTGACTTTGTATGTGGAGTCTCTACTGTAGTCCCTATCTGTATTCCCTGTGTTTTGCCTTACTACAGCTGTGTGATTCCACCAGGTTTGCAGTTATGGGTGCCATCTTGGCCGTACGTTTGTCCATCCATTGGAACTGCCTAATGGACACTGTTATAGGGCTGTACACATTTCACAGCTGCATTTAGCATTCTCCGGTGGATGATTTGCATTATTAGTGCGGAGTAACGCATATGCCATACCCACATCCCTCACACGGGGCGGGACAACGGATCATCTGCCAATCAACACCGAGACCCATTTCTGCATACCCACGATCCCATGGCTGCAACCCTCGACAGTAACCATTGCACATCCTCCATGTGTGCGGGAATGGGATGTGGACGCACTTCTATGGACTCGACAATCTGGGGATTTCTGTGCATATGTCCTGCATTTCATGGACAGTTGCCATCAACCTTGAACACACTGGTGGTGCATATATGTAGCTGTGCCGTAATCACGGCTGTCACTTCATCTGGGTCTCTCGATCGCAGCCGGTTGACATTGCGTACGGATAAATTTTTGGGGTCCTACAATGGACACCAATGTGCATATGTAAAGTGTAGAACATGTTGGACTGTGTCCATCCGGCCAGTGGTTTTGACCGCTGCTGTATGTTCCCCAATCGCGGATGTGTGTTTGACTACCCATATTATGTTGTGCTACGAAACCCATGTTTTACTACGATTACCCAAATGGTGTTAATCTAATGCTGCAAGTTGGCAACTGCTTTAAATAATCCTCAGAAGGCCCAGTAGGACATATACGCCACTGTATTGTCAATATAACACAGCCAGAACATGTAGACCCTATTAATTCATTGAAGGATGTTCTTTATAAGCGGGAACGCCAGTGTTTAAACATCCTATGACCTTCCTAGTTGACGTTCTTGGTGTGGCATTGGTATGTGTTCCACTGGTCGCCCATTTGTTCCGCAGTATGGCAGCGGTAATCCCCATGTTGTTGCTGGCAGACTGAGTGCTGTGTACGGTATTGACACGGCGGTCTGGATTTCTATGGGGAGTGTCTACTGTAGTTGCCATCTGCATTTCCTGTGTTATGCCTTACTGCAGCTGTGTAATTCCACCGGGCTTGCAGGTATGGGTGCCATCCTGGTTGTAGGCTTGTCCATCCATGGGGATTGCCTACTGGACACTGTTATGGCCTGTACACATTCCACACCTGCATTTAGCATTATCCGGTGGATGCTTTGCATTATTAGTAGGGAGTAGGTCATGTGCTACACCCACATCCCTCCCACGGGGCGGGACAACGGATTATCTGCCAAACAACACCGAGCCCCATTTCTGCATACCCAAGATCCCATGGCTACAACCCTCGACAGTACTCATTACACATCCTTCATGTGTGCGGGACTGGGATGTGGACGCACATGTATGGACACATCGATCTGGGGATTTCTGTTCATATGTCCTGCATTTCATGGACACATGTCATCAACCTTAAACATGCTGGTGGTGCATATGTCTAACTGTGCCGTAGTCACGGCTATCGCATCATCTGGTGGACGGTAACGGCTGGATGGAATTCTGTTAGGATAAATTTTTGGGTCCTACAATGGTCACCAATGTGCATATGTAAAGTTAGATGTTGCTGGACTGTGTCCAACTGGCCAGTGGTTTTGACTGCTGCTGTATGTTCCCACTCGCGGATGTCTGTTTGACTACCCATTCTACGTGGTGCTACGTAAACCAGGTGTTTTAGAACTGAGAACAAATGGTGTACATCCAAAGATGCAGGTTAGCAACTGCTTTAAATAAACCTCAGACGTCCCAATAGGAAATATCCGTCACTGTATTTTCAACATAACACCACCAGAACATGTTGATCCCCTATGTATTCATTGAAGCATGTTTTCTTTATAGGTGGGAATGCCATAGTTTACATATCCTAGTTGACGTTGTTGGTGTGCCATTAGTATGTGTTCCACAGGTCGCGCATCTGTTCCGCAGTATGGTAGCGAGTGCTCCCCATTTTGTTGCTGGCAGATTGAGTGCTGTGTACGCCGGTGTTCGCACGGCGGTCCAACTTTGTATGGGGAATGTCAACTGTAGTCCCTATGTGTATTTCCTGTGTTATGCCTTACTGCGGCTGTATAATTCCACCAGGTTTGCAGTTATGGGTGCCATCTTAGTCGTACGCTTGTCCATCCATGAGAATTGCCTACTGGACACTGATATAGGGCTGTACACATTTCACACCTGCATTTAGCATTCTCTGGTGGATGCTTTGCATTATTAGTGGGGAGTAAGGCAGGTGCTACGCCCACATCCCTCCCACGGGGTGGGACGACAGATTATCTGCCAAACAACACCGAGCCCTGTTTCTACATACCCAGGATCCCTTGGCTGCAACACTCGACAGTACCCATTACACATCCTTCATGTGTGCAGGACTGGGATGTGGACGCACTTCTATGGACTCGGAACTCTGGGGATTTCTGTGCATATGTGCTGCATTTCATGGACACTTGTCATCAACATTAAACACGCTGGTGGTGCATATGTCTAGCTGTGCCATGGTCACGACTGTCGCTTCTCCTGGTTGGACGATGAAGGCTGGCAGGAATTCCGTACGGTACAATTTTGGGTCCTACAATGGACACCAATGTGCATATGTAAAGTGTAGAGCTTGTCGGACTGTGTCCATGTGGCCAGTGGTTTTGACTGCTGCTGTATGTTCACCAATCGCGGATGTCTGCTTGACTACCCATAGTGTGTAGTGCTACGGAAACCAGGTTTTCCAAAACCAGAACCAAATGGTGTACATCCAATGATGCAGGTTAACAACCGCTTTAATTAATCCCCAGAGGTCCCAGTAGGGAAGTATCGCCACTTTATTGTCGGAATGACACCACCATAACAGGTAAATCACGAGCACTTTGGCCCGGTCTTACCGCCATTTGCAAGTGTAATTAGCAGACACGTGTCAATACATGTATAATAATACATATTGTAATACTGACGTTAATCTATGTTATTTGGACAATGGCTTCTGCTATTGACATACGTTGCTGTGGGTGTTGCCGGTTACCATACACATGGCTTTCTCAAAGGCCGAATTCACAATTCTGAACACTACTGTGGTCTCCTTTAAGGACCCTGAGCCAGTGGTCAACATTACTCAAGCCACTGCATCACTTACATATGCCTTCTACCGGCACCTACAGGACTGCATGGATCAGGCATTCCCTTACCCAACTGTGGTTCATTGTACCAATGCCAAGCATCCAGTGTGGTGTACCCCAGCCATACACAAGCTGTACAACGAGAGGAGGTGGCTACTACAAGGCAGAGCAGACACCTTGTGAGGTATGACACCCTTGCTCATTATATGTGAAGAGCTACAGGCTGTCATGACATAGTCCGGGGCAGGTTCCACAGATATATCTCCAAGGACTCGGCAGACAATCATACGGCCTTCATTTGCTATGCTGGACACCTGGGAGGTAACTCACACATATGCTCTGACTGGGTTCACAATGATGTGGAGTTTACTGAACATACACACATTGCCAACATACGGGCTGACAGGTTCGGTGAAGACATCTCCACCCCCTCCCCCCCACATGGAGAGATGTCTGTACCAGCGGTTTGTGGTCCCTGAATGTTCTGTAACGCATGGGTGGGACATGCTCTCTCCAGGGTAGTGAACACAGCATCCATGGGACCAGCTGGTGTCCCGACTGTGTACACCGTGATCTCATTGAGGAATTAGACCCACAGTTAGGACAGCTGTTTATTCTTAGCCTCACCTCGGGTAAAATACCCAAGTTGTGGCGCACGGCGACTGTAGTCCCACTTCACAGGGCCAGTGCCTCCACTGACCCTGGTTATTACTGTCCCATTACCATGAGAAGACTTATCTGCAAAGACATGGGGAGGGATCATACTGTGGCCCGTAGATGACGACATAGGGGACCTGCATACTTTGCATCCAACCCAGTTTGGCTTGGTCAGGGGCGGTTCATGCGTTTAAATCCTGGTTGACGTTTTAGGGACAGTCACCGAGGCCATTGATGGGGGTCATGCAGTCCATACAGCCTACCTCGACCTGGCAAAGGCCTTCAACACAATACCCCCCTCGGATATCATTGATAAACCCATCGGCTTGGATGTGAATACGTACATCGCAGGATGGGTTGCAAACTGGCTAGGTGACACGACCCACGTGGTCATAGTTGCTGGCAGCATGTCGGACTTACTGCCTGTCACAGGCGGTGTCCCACGGGGATCTGCCCTGGGTCCACTCTTTTTCTACATCTACATTTCCACAGTACAAGCACACACAGGGATGTTATGGCTGACATTGTTTGTAGATGACTGCAAACCAGGTGCCATAGTGGGACGGACATCTGACACAGATATCCTTCAAAGGGGCCTCCCAGATATGGATATCTGTTGTCAGGGACATGGCCTACAACTTAATGCCAGGTAATGCATAGTCATACCCGTCGGAAAGAACGAGGTCACCCCTGTCCGGCATATGGGTGGCAGTCCACTGAGCACCGGGGGAATTACCAGGGATCTGGGGACCCAGGTTGTCAGTCACCATTCGTTCGACACACACATTGCTATCGTGATTCGGTAGAACTTCTACATTGCCCACCTGATCGTGCAGGGATTCACATCTAGATCAGGGTAGGTCATCATCTCCTTGTACTCATTACTTGTTACACCTATGATTGAGTACATTGCCCCATTCGGAGGGTATCTGACCTGACACCTACAGCAGCTGGGAAGGCCCCATAGGTTAATCGTCAGACAGATGCAGGGTGTCAGGGATTTGTGTTATGCTGTCCCACTGTAAGGACTCCTGCTCCATTCAGTCACATACCTCTTGTTCAGTGTTGACCTGTGCCTGACATACGAGGCCATGTCGACCCATATTTGATGACTATGCTTCACCTACTGGATCTACATCCCTCGGAACCACAAGGACAGGTGACGTGAACCTTGACACGGTCATTAATAGGATGTGTTGGAGTGACACATACATCACCCAGACACTCACTATGCTGTGGATCTACATCACAGTACATGTAAGGCAGAGAACCTTGCTAGCCTTGTTCGAGGGGGATCTTGTCCGTTGGATGGGGGATTGCAGATATACCCCAGGGATTACATCATTGTCACTGCTTGACAGAGGTACAGCAATATAATAGGCATTTTATCTCCGGACCGGAGGGTTGGCAAAGGAAACCTAACTATGGCCTAGGGTTATGGCTGCCCTTGGGTAGATAGCCTACTCTGTACCTATGGACCTATGAACCTATGTTCATAGTTTGTCCCATTCACACTTGTCTATCCTCTTTCTCATGTGTATATTTCTGTGGCACGTGATTGAACTCTGTATTACCTGCAGGTATGCTGTCTACAGTGCACATACGTCACGGTTGATTACAGTGTATCTGTGTACCTACCTCTGTGATACTGAGGACTACCACACATCCTTCACAGCATTACATGCATATGTCCATTCTATTATTCTTTGGCCTACGGGGGGTGTTAAGGCAACGGTTACCCGTGTCCCTGTTTGTGCGCACGTCATGGTGGTCTTTGACCAGCCTCCGTTGCTGTCGTGGGATGGACGGTAGTGTTGGTGTGTGTTTGGCATGTGTTTTCACTGCTGGTACATCTGTGGGAGGTGGGGTTGGCACATGTTCCTCTTTGCAGGGGGCCCCATCCTGGACTTTTGTGTCATGCATCTACACTTGGCACGTGCCATATGTCCTGTGCTATTCCCACAGTCGTGTATGCCTTCATGCATTACTACTGCATGTTACTGGCTGTTTGTATGTGGTACACATGGCTATTATGGTGGATGGCTTGGCCTATTCCCATGCTATGACATACCCATCCATCCAGGCATATGCATGTTATTCCATCCTTTGCATTGGCCGTGGGTGTTTGGCCGTCCGGCAATGCTACTCTCAACATGTGATGTCCCACCTTCCCCTTCTGTGCCTGTGGCACCCTGTTAGGGCGTCCTGTTTGGTAGGCAGATGTTCCGCTATATGTGTTGTGTTTGACATGTCTGCATAGCTAATCATCGATGCGGTGGCTGAACATACCGCCTTGTCCAGATGTGTACAGTTATGTGCACCGTGGCGTGTGCACGCCTATGGGGTTTCGACAGGTCCATACCACATGCGGGATGTACACATTCTGCTGACACATTCACATGCAGCCATTTGGATATCTGTACCTGAGGTGGGTTGTTAACATGTGGGGTACAAATTTGCCCGCGTGGCACTGCCTAAGACAATACTTCTTACCACATTTCAGGTATGCCCATTGTGTGTAGGTGTGTAGCTGCGCAAGGCTGCTAGCTGGGTTGGGTGCACGGTCGTACATGGGTGCGGGTTACATGCTATGACGGGGCTATTGTGTATTACATTTGCATGCATGAGTTCTGCTTCTGGATATTACGCTTAGACATACGCCGTCCTATGTGTATGCGACGAGCACGTTGCTGGGTGTGGTACATGTTGCTGTGCACATGTTTGCCTGTGTTTAGGGTATCTTGTTTCCTTCTTGTTGTTATATCGACACGGCTACCCGGCTGTGTACTCTCACTACTGCTGGTGACCATACCCATGTCGCTACTTCTATGTCGGTGCGGCGCGCTGACATGCTGCGGTACACCTTCACTGGGTATGCCCACTGACAGTGCATTGTGGGACGGACACGGTATTACGCGTATCCTTTGTTCCTTGGACGGGTACACTTAGGGCTTCGTGGGTTGATGTTTGGTTCTCCGTTTTGTTGGGATGGGTACTCTGTTGCATAGTCTGCGTACGTTTCATTCTCCACAGGCCCTGGCTGGTGCAGTTACTATTACGGGCGGCCTGTGGAAGTCAGCACTTTAGGTTGCTCATCGCCTGCTGGCTTGGCCATGCCTCCGGACGCATCCTACTTGGGCTCGCTCACGTGCCCTACGCACGTGTCTGTGGTTGCGGCGTGCACTCATTACTATGCATATGGCGCTGCTACGCCGACTATTCACTGCACCGCCGGTGCAAGCCTTACACCGGCCTTGCGCCGAGCTTCATGAATCCTGGGGATTGTTATTTCTTTATAACATTAGGGTAAGATTGTTGTGTGAGTAAGGTAAATGGTGCCTGGTCTATGTTTGTGGGATTATAGATCGTTGGTGCTACTCTTAATTAAATTTGTATGTTTTAATTGTAATGGGTCTGGAATAGGGTTAGTGTATGTAGATTGTGTGTTGTTACATTCTGTATGGTAAGAGGTTATGTGAGCTGTAATAGCTAGAAATAAGAGGACTGATGTGTATAAAGTTATCATATTGCTTACTATGAATGTTTCAGATATGTCTAATTTAAAGTAACAATGTTATGGGTGGGTAGAAATAATTGAATTTTGATATGTGGGGCATTTAAAACTATTCTTTTGTCTGGTTATGACTTATTACACTAAAAATATGTAACATAGCAGGTAGTTAAACAAGTGGAGTGTGATATGTGGGGGTTAGTATGATACAGTTTAATTGGATAATTGGAATGATATAAATTTGGATCTGTCTTAGCTGTGATAGGATTGTTTTACTTCAGGAGATTTGGGAATATGTTTAGGCATAGCAGGGGTGGGTGAGAAATGGTGGTAGGATAGGGGAGCAAAGAGAGGGTGAATGGAGTTGGTAGAGCCAGTCAGTGTGTTTGTGACCAGAAAAAAGCAATTAACAAAATGGTTTGGGTTGAAGGTAGGTAGGAAGTTAAAGGAACTGTAGTCCCTTGCTGATTTTTATTTCTAAAGCAAGTGGATTTTGCTTATTTGTAAACAACATTCTGAGGAAATTGTAAAGGACTGCAGTAATCATCAAATAACTCCAGGGTAATTTTGTTTATTTTAATATTATCCACTAGCAACAGTTATAAGTAGAAAAGCTATAGCTATAGGTTATTAAGCTTACAATTTTACCTAACAATTAAGGGGAGATAAATACACTTAGAGCTTATTAATCAGATTTTGGGGATGGGTAAATAAAACAGAAACTGCTTGATATCATCCCTGGTGGAGTGCTCTCCAAATATGCGAATAACAAACCAGTTAAATGATCCGAGTCTCAACTGTGACCTGCATTGATTTTCTGATGCTATAAGTTTCTTTCTTCCAGGACTATAAATTTCTTGGTCACTTGAGTGGGTTCACCAAGTGTAGTTAAAAGAAATTATAGCTGAAATACTGGATATTTTCAGGGATAGTTGCTATAGTTAGTGTACTGTAAACAAAAGGTATAGAATGAATATGTTTGCCGATACTTACACTAGTAAAGCTCTATTTATGAAAAAACCCTCTCCTCACTTACTCTATACAACTCTTGTGACAGCTATAATACATTATACTTATATAAATTCTTAACAGTATTTAAGTAAAAGAAACAACCAAGACTTGCAATAAAATAGAGAGATATACATAAAGATACAATTAAGAAGCTTAAATACTTTATGCACTTCATATGGGAGCTATGCTACAATATGATATACTTATGGAAACACTGTCAGTATTACATAAAAGGAAAGATCACAGAGAAAAACCTTGCAGAAAAAATAAAAAGGTTCACTGAGCACAGTCAAAAGAAATTACAGCTGACATACTGCATATTTTCAGGGATAGTTGCTAGAGTTAGTGTAGTTGATTGTTTGATGCTGTAAGTTTCTTTTTTTCTAGCACTTTATAGTTCATGGTCACTTGAGTGAGTTCACTAAATGCAGTTAAAAGAAATTACACTCTGCTGCCTCCACTCAATCTGTCTTGCTGCCTCTCACCCCATGCTAGTGCTATCTGCATACTATCTTGTATCTCTCATATACTCATTTTTGCCTTCTTCCTTTTTTAATAGGTAAAAAGCCTTGGTTTGTTCACTGCTATGAATGCAAGCTACCTCTCTTCACCTTCCACCAGCTATATGTCCTCAGCATAACCCGAAAGCTACAGCTCCATATTTAACTACCTTTGAGTGAAATACATGTAGTATGTAATCATACCCTGCAGTATTTTCCTGATCTTTGTAAGGCCACCTACACACCTCTGTAACAGACCTCTGCCCCCTTCCAAGATACTCTTTGAGACCTCACACACTTATCTTACATTCTTTCCACTCATTTACTTTCCTATCTCTCTACTGTCTTTATCTTCTGATTTCCAAACTCCCAGTCTGCTTCTTCACTTCCATAGATTTGCTCTTACCCCATTCACTAACTCTGTATTACTAAGTCAGCCTGCTCTCACACTCTTCACTTTCTCTTTTCTAGTACATTGTGATTGCTTTCACAGCTGTTTCCTGCTGATCCACACATTGTTTTCATTCAATCTTGCAGCTTGCTGTATCCTGGTTCAACCCAATAAATTCACCCTCATTATGCTCAGGCTCACTCCACTCCCCTATCCTACCCCCATTAGCACGGACCTCTACATCAAATTCCTTTATAGCTAGCCACCACAACCCTACCCTCTACCAATCCACTACTTTCTTTATACTCTATCCTATCAAAAACTACCCCTCCCACCTTAACCCCTCTCACTTCTACACACCTACTTCATTCCACCACTTCCTATAACCCTGACATATCAGTACCCCTCCCACCCTCTCCCTTCCCTTTCCCTAAACACTTACTAAATATATTCACAACCTTACTCACCACCTCCCCCACTCACTTATACTCACACACCCTCCCATTCATTCTCACGCCATAATACTTTTATTTCCTCTCTCACTTAACCTACACCTACCAACATGTTCTTTACATCTCCTCCTCCCCACTTCTCCCCCTCATCATATCCCACCTTCTTCTACTGCTCTGTAACCTAACCACATTCCACACTCATCTAATCCTGCATCCTTGCTCTCCAGCACCCTCTCACTACATTACACACTCCAACACCCATTGCAGCTTTCCTTTATCACCCTCACTCTTTTCCTCTTCAGAATTCAATCACCCAAAAATAAAACTACCTCCCAAAATTAACTCACCCTACAGAATAAACCAAAAATGCATTACCCCCTATCCATTTATATCTGTTCTCCCTCACTCTCTTAACACCATCCTACTTTCTGGTGATATTCACCCCAACCCTGGCTCACAAATTATGCAAACGGTCCCTTCCACTACCCCATAGACCCACCTGAACACCCCTAACCTTCCTCCAAAACATCTCTCCTTCTACTCTTTCAACATCCACAGTATCCTTAATAAGATTACTGAATTTCACTCATGGATGGCTCAGAGCTCCCCTAACATAGCTACTCTCCCAGAGACCTGGCTTAAACCACACAACACAGACAACAAATTCCTCCCCCCAGGATACAACATTCTACACTTCAATAGACCCCATAAGAAAGGAGGTGGAGTTGCTATTCTGTACTCAGTCCTCCTAACCCTAACCCCCCCCACCAAATCCTCCTCCCTCCTTCCTCCCAGCTGAGCTCCTTATAGCCAACTTTAAACCCAACATTCACAAAACTATAACTAAAGCTGCCATCTGCATACTACCAGGCGATAACATACCCTTACTAGAATAGATTGTCAGTTGGCTATCTGACCACATCCCCAGTGCGGCCATCATACTGGGTGACGTTAATATCAACTGGATTACCCTCACCTTTATCTCTCCCACCACCTGCACTGATCTTTTTGGCTACACCCAACTCATCTCCTCTCCCACATTCCACAACAAATCTATAACAAATCCACCAATTCCAGTTCTATCATTGACTGGATTATTGTTTCCATTCCCAACCTCTATCTTCAACCAGAAACACTACCCAACTCCATCAGCAGCCAGTGCCCAATACAAACCCTCCGACTCTCCCTCCACATTCCCAAACCCCAAAAATTCAAAAAGTGTCAGAAACTGTCTACCTTCATCCCTGAGACATTTAGTAACTTTCTGTCTGAAATAGACTAGTCCACCCACTTTACATTACCTCTCGACAATGCTGTTTCATACTTTAACTCCACCTTCCTTAACATACTCAACTCCCTTGCCCCTCCACGTACTGAGTCAAATCCCACAATTCCCACTTAGCTCACCAACTCAACTCAGTCACTTATTCAGAAAAGAGACTCTGCCTGGAAACTTTGGTCCAAGACAAAATCTTCCTCACACTTCCAAAATTATAGGGAACTCCAAAACCTCACTACAAACACATTAATAATGATACAAGGAATTTCTACCATCAACCCCAGACCACACAATCCAGAAACCCCAAAAAGTTCTGAAACACTATCAATCAACCAAATTCTCTACCCTGTAAATCCATCTACACCAAACCCTGCCCCAACAACCCACCCCTTGAAACTGCAACCATCTTCAATTCTTATTTCATTGACACCATAAGTAAACTTATGTGAATTACTCTCCCACCCCATCCTTCACCAGCCACAACTCCCCTTCAAGAAAATTCCCCCTTCTCTCTCTAAGGCCAGTTCCCACAAGCTACATTAAAAAACTCCTCCTTAAACCCAAACCTTGCTCTCCATCAGCTGACAACCTTCCATCTCTTCCCTAAAACTTGCTGCTACATCTGCGGCATACCCAGTTTCCATCCTAATTAACTTTTCTACCTCCGAATCAACTGCTCCTACTCTATGGAAAAAAGTCCATATGATACCCATACACAAAGACAGCAATTCCTCAGAACTGTCAAATGTTCAACCAATTGCTATACTTTCTCCCCCCTCTAAAATGCTAGAACACTGTGTACACAAACAAATCTTGGCCCGCCTCATACTAGGTATCCTGATCACCCCTACCCAGCATGACTTTCGTCGATACCACAGCACCTCCACTGCTTTCATCTCCTTTACCAACACCATTTCCCTAGCCAGAGATAATAAACTTGTGTCCTGCCTATTCTTAGGTCTGTCCAAAGCCCTTGACAATGTCTTACACCCTATCCTCCTCTCAAAACTCTCTCAACTTAACCTTTCTGCAGCAACTATATTCTGGTTTAGAAGCTACCTTTCTGATCGGTACCAATCTGTCAAATGGCTCTCTGCTCTCTCCCCCTTTCTCCCCATCCAAATAGGTGTACCACAAGGCTCTTTTTGGACCCCTCCTTTTTAGCATCTTTACCAATGAACTCCGCAAATCCTGTCCCCAGTCATCCCTCATACAGTAAGCTAATTACTCTACCATTATATCCATAGCTGACAACCCAATTGAACTACTAATGCTGACAAAAACATCATTCAACCTCACAGAAACCTGGCTTACAAAAAAAAAAAAAAACTCATACTTGACCCCCACAAAAAACAAAACTCCTACTCTTCCTTCCAAAACCCTTCTACCAACTTAAATCCTCATTCAACATCTCTTTACTCAACACCATAATCTCTCCCAAAACCCTAACTAAGCTCCTTGGAGTAATCATAGATGACCAGCTTAAATTTGACCTTCCCAACCTCTTCTATAATCAAATCTTCACAAATCTTTACTAACATTCAGTCTACTCTACTCTCCAAACTTGAATCTACCTGTAACAATGTGGCCAGATTTCCTGTTAACTTGCTATCCAAATCTCACCACTGCCTGGCCCTCAGGTCACTTAACTGGCTTGAGTTTCCAAACCACCTCAAACTTACCTAACTTCTCATAATCCACTCCATCATCAATAAACTCTTTCTGTCCAAGCATTTCCTCACTAATCTCACTTTAAATCTGCAAGACAGAATCAATACAGCTACTCTCCCACCATCCTATGGAACAAGCTTCCCTTGACTCTAAGAAGCATACCCCAGACCTACAAATTTAAGAACTCACTCAAGCATTACATAAACCACCTCAGGACATGTCCCTGTAACATCACTCCCTGAATCTAGTCCTAATCTGGTTTACTACTCTTCTACCTTATCTTCCTCTTCTTCCTAATGCCCATCTCATTCCTATTACACCATGCTAACTCAATCTTCCTCACCATCTTCCTAATACCCATTTTCTGCCTTTTACTTCATGCTGTCTTTCTCCTACGTACCTTCTTTCTGTAAGGAGACAATTTTCTGAATCTTTACAGGCTACTTTACTTATCATTTCTGGACTTCTGCTGTACTATCTATGAATCCAACATCACTCATCAATTCTCAGCTTCCACTGTACTCTCTCAGAATCTACTCCTTCTAACTCCACATCCTGTATATTACTTTACTAACTGGCTGATATGCTTACTGCATGCTATCCTTCAAGTAACAGAACTATCTAGTATCCCTCAAATATATGTCACTTTTATAAGTATATGTTTTAAAAGTAACTATAATTAACCTTCTCTTGTCATCATTATTGAAAACACATTTGTAGACAATCTCATTGTATCACACATTTACTGTAATTTATGATAGATCTTTTATAATTGTACTTTGGAGCTTTTCTCCCTGGGCCTCTGCTGAAAAAGGGCTTTTAACCAGTCGGATTATCCTGGTTAACAAATGTCAAATAAATAAATAAAAATAATAAATTACAGCTGAAATATTGGATATTTTCAGGGATAGTTGCTAGAGTTAGTGTAATGGGGAGCACACAGGACCAGCAAAGAGAAGATCAGTATCTAGTTTATTTTTTACACAAACTCTGTGTTTACATAGACAGATAGAGACCTCCATGCTTGAATTCAAGTATTTGTCTAAATTTTCCCATATACTACATTGGCAAGAGACATAAGAATGTGTGTGTAATGATATCCTTTGAAAAGGCAAACTTTCAATATCAAATCCCAATCTATGAAGTAAGAAACGGAAGCAGGATAACTTAACTTCTGGTGATATTATCCTGTATAAGGCTTCTCCTACTCCTTAAAGTTCTTCAATGTTGATAGGAATCAGATGTTGTTCATTCGTCATTATCAATGATGATGAAAGACATCACGTCAGTCCAATGCAGGCTCAGAAAGCACTGCTGCACATTGGGCATGAGAAGTCTGTTGAATTGGTTGACAAAGAGTTGGCTGAGAATTTATGCAGCTCACACTTACTCTGTGCCTCTGCACTCCTGCTCTGCTCATAGGAGGTGTCTTTGCTGGTCCAGCTTTGTCAAGTGGGGCAGTCTTGTGCTAGGGTTTCCCAGGAGTCCAGGTCAATGCCAAAGCTCTTCAAAGAGACTTTTATTGTGTCCTAGAAGCACTTTTTCTGCCCACCTTGTGTGCATTTGCCTCCTGTGAGTTCACCATAGAACAGTCTCTTGGGGAGGCATGTGTCTGCCATACGCACAAGGTGGCCTGCCCACCTGACTTGACCTCTCCTCAGCAGTGTGTAAATACATGGCAGTCCAGCTTGAGAGAGGCCAACTGTGTCTGGAACTTTGTCCTGCCAGGTAATTTTCAGCAGCCTTCTTAAGAAGTTCATATGGAAGAGATTCAGCTTTTTTGCATGACACTCATACATAGTCCATGTCTCACAGGCATACAATAATGTGGGCAGTACGATTGCCTTGTACACCTTGAGCATTGTTAACAGCTTGATGCCTCTCCTCTCCCATGCTGACTCCCGCAGCCATCCAAATGCGGAGCTTGCCTTGGTGATGCGTGTGTTTACCTCATCATCAATGTTTATAAATCAGGACAGTGTGCTGCTGAGGTATATAAACTTGTCAACAGCCTTCAGGATCTCACCTTCAATGGTGATATTTGGTTCCACATATGTCTTCTGCGATGCGGGCTGAATACATGACCTCAGTCTTCTTAGTATTAACTGTGAGGCCAAAGTTGCTGCAGGCAGTAAAAAAGCAGTTCATATTCTGCTGCATTTGGGCCTCTGTGGCAATGTTGAGTGTATAGTCATTTGTGAACAGGAAATTGAGCACATAATCCTCTCCAACCTTGGTCTTAGCCAATAGCCTCCACAAGTTGAAGACACTGCCATCAGTCCTATATCTGATCTTGATGCTGGTTTCTTTGTCATTGCAGAAGCTATCTGACAGCATGGCCAAGAACATCATGATGAACAGCATGTGTGCCAGTACACAGCCTTGCTTGACTCCATTGGTAACTGGGAAGGCATTGGACGAATCTCCATTGTCCAGTACTCAAACAAGCATGCCATTGTGTAACCGATGCACCATACTGATGAATGTGCTTAGGCAGCCAAACCTCTCCACCATAGCCCCTCATGACTAACAGTGTAAAAGGCTTTGGTCAGGTCCATGAATGTTGTGTAAATGTCCCTGTTTTGTTCCTGGCATTTCTCCTGAAGTTGACGTGCTGCAAATATCATATCCACTGTCTCTCGGCCCTCTTTAAAGCCACACTGACTCTCTGTCAGGTGTCCATCTTCCATGTGTTGAGTGAGATGATTGAGGAGGACTCTGGCAAGAATTTTGCCGGAAATGACCAGGAAAGAGATTCCTCTGTGATTGTCACAAGACAGCATGTTTCCTTTTCTCTTACAGAGATGGACAATGGAGGCATAATTTAACTCCAGAGGGATAACTTCCTGTTGCCACATGGTCTGGAAGAGCTCAGTATGCTTCTGTATGAAGACTGGTCCCCCTGTCTTGTAGATTTTGGCTGGAATGGAATTAGACCTTGGTGCTTTACCATTAGAGAGAAGCATAATTGCTTTCTTAACCTCTGGTTCCTTTGGAGGTTCTGCCAGGGAGGTGTTAATGGTAACTTGCAGCATGCAGTCAATGGCTTTGGCATTAATAGAAGAAGGCCTGTTCAGGACATTGTTGAAGTGCTCAGCCCATCTTTCCCAGATGGCTTTCTTGTCAGTCAGCAGGGTGGACCCATCAGTACTGAGCAGTGGTGATGTTCCAGTGGACTGTGGCCCGTATATGTTCTTCAGGGCATCCGTAAATGCTTGGAGTTGTTACTATCAGTCTACTTCTGGATCTCATCAGCCTTTCTGCTGAGCCAGGAGTCTTGTATCTCTCTAAGCTTTGCTTGCACCTTGCTTTTGATGGAGTTATAGACTGCTTTCTTAGAAACGGATGTAGTGTCTTGCTGGAGCATCCTGAAAGCTTCATGCTTCTTATCCAACAGCTTCTGAATGTCTTCATCATTGTCATCAAACCAGTCCTGGTGTTTGCATGTGTTCAGGTCCAAGAGATCAAGAGCGGTGTTGTAGACTGCATCCCTAAAGGCTGCCCAGTCCTCTTCTACACAGTTGGTGTCAAAGCTGAGTTGGTCAAGCTTACTTCCGAGGTCCTCACTGAGGGTCTGCTGCACAGAGAAACATTCTAACATACTGACTTTCAGGTGACTATTGGTCTTTTTCCCCTGCAGGCACTATCTAGGCTGGATGTGCATTTTAAATTTTGAGATGATGTGTCTGTGGTCTGTCCAACAGTCAGCACCACACATGGCCTTAGTCACTCTTAACATCCTGCCTGTCCCTTCTCCTTACTATGACATAACCGATAAGATGCCAGTGTTTGCTGCATGGGTGCATCCAAGACATCATGTTACGGCTGGGTAATTGGAAGACTGTGTTTGTGATCAACAGGCCATGAGCTGCACAGGTCTTTAGAAGTAGATGACTATTGCTGTTGCTTTTGCCAACTCCATTCCTCCCGATGACTCCCTCCCATGTCTAATAGTCTGCACCAACTCTGGCATTGAAGTTGCCTAAGATGATGAGCTTATCTGCCTTAGGCACAGATACTATGAGAGACTCCAAATCTTCACAGAACTTATAAAAATAGAAAAATCCAAACGGATATAATCAAACTTGTAAACAAAATAAAAAAATAAATAAAAAACAGCCACAAGGGACTAAACGAAAGACACAGTGTTTAATAAGCCACAGTACACACAGTAACCAAACGACTAAGCGCTTTCACCAGGCTCTAACCACTGGCTTCTTCAGAGTCATTTGGTAAAACACTCCCAACTCTTTAAATATACAAACAGCTAATTGTTAAATTAATAATAATTAATTAATTGTTTGACTATCCAATCAAAAGTTAAATTAGTAAAAAACATCAATGACAAACAGAAATCCACCTCATTTTAAAACTTCTTAAACTTTGGGGTCTTTTGTTCCATTAAATCTTACTTAACATAGTTTATAGGCAGGTTAACCAAACTAAACACTTTTGTTAGGAAAAATAAAATTTAACCAGCCAGTATAAAACACTTGATATACATATGAAAACCTATTGTTCTTAACTATATATTGTTCAACACCATAAATTCTTATGAAGCCATTTCCAAGTTAAATAAAGTTTGCCTTAAGTTTTAAAATAGGCTTCAAGGAAACTGCATCATTAAGACCGGGTGACTGTAAGGCATTAAGTCTAAGTTGCCAAGTTGTGTCCAAGACTCCAACTTTGTTGTTAATGTCACATCCCTTTTCACCCATAGCTACTCGATCAATGATAAAAAATACAAACTTTTTAAAATTCTTACATTTACTTGAATGTAAATAAAGTGCATTGTGCTCATCTTTTCTATTAATACTTCTCAAATGTTCAGAAATCCTGTCACATAATCTATGAATGGTTTTACCCACGTAGAATCCTTCACATGAGGTACATAAAGCAACATAAACAATCCTCCGGATTCACGAAACCTCCGTGTAAGACTTAATATGTCTTACTCGGAGGCTGCAGTTGAAAGGTATGATGTCAGCGTACCATGAATATTCATGAGGGCACGCTGACTCATCTGTAATGGATTGAGCAGGAAAGCAGGGGGCATGTCCGACTGCCACAAGCAGTCTAAAAGTCCACGCCACTGCAAGGTTTTAAAAAGCATAATGTCAACAGACAAGAGTGAGTTCGCTCAAATGTACTTGCACCCAACACCACACTCCCTGACACTGTAAACCCCCATCACAGTTATAAAACATAAAATATTAATTTTATTTATTTTAAATCCACGATATAGCTGCCCGTATTTGTGCTTGTTTGTGCGGGTGTGCCCATCACTTAACCACAGTTAGCAATTATGACATTGAAGAGCATATAAGAACTACTTAAGCAAATTAAGCCCAATAGCGTAATGGTAGAGCGTATGCACAAAGAAAAGGGATTCATGGTTCGAGTCCCACCACTCCCCTTCTTATTTATGTTTTAAATCAGTATATGAAATAATACCAGACATATATGAATAAAATTTTATTAAAAGCAGTCACATGGCCAATGTATCAGTGAACAAAATATATATTTTTAAAGGACCCAGATATATAATAGGCTGCTAAGCAACGCTTTACCCAGTGAAACACAGATGCCCATAGTTTAATAGCGCTTTACTCAGCTAAACCAAGGTGCCCATAGTTAAATAGCACTTTTCCCAGCTAAACAGAGTTGCCCCTAGTTTAATAGTGCTTTACCCAGCACAATAGAGTTGCCTAAAGTTTAAAAGCGCTTTACCCAGTGCAATGCGTTTGCGCGGATGTGCGCTCTGCGCCAACCAGGGCACTGTAGGGCACCGGGGAGCAACGTAGAGCTAAGTTGCTTAAATGCAGCCACACCCCCTAGCCTGTCTAGACAGTATTAAACTAAAACAATGTCAAGGTTCAAACCCAGGACCCTGTGCATCATAATCAAAGTACAGAACCACTAAGCCATGACAACATAGGGGAAGCTGCCACTATTAACATTCATATACTTACGAATAGTAGTTTAAAGATTACTAAGCAGGTCTGCAGTCGGCCAAGAATTTTACAAAATGGCCAGTCACAAAAAAGTGTGGGAAATGCGGCATATTTAAGCCCCATAGGCAGGAATACTCACCATAACTGATTGTAGCTCACATTTGCAGTCAGAATGGCAGGTGCTGGAGAGGGTTCACGCTTCTGAGCGCAATGCTGGGGCATCGAGGAGTCCAAATTCATGGTTTGGCTCCTTGTCCACCGTCATGAGTCAAGACTCCTGCAGGGCCAATTCCAAGGGACGGAGTACAAGGCAGAGGCTTGGAACCAGTTAGCTCGTGACCTCACCAGTGCCACAGGCATTCCCCGGACTGGTGAGCAGGTCCGTCACCACCATGCAGACCTGAAGAGACGAAAGCAGGACTGCCTGAACCAGTGGATACAGGAGGCCCATGGGATGCAGAATGCCCCACAACTGAGTATGTAGCCATGGAATGCAGTATGTAAGAATTGATAATGGAGTATGTATAACGGATAGGTATGTCTCAATATCCCTTCATTTACTTTACAGCTGCAGGTGACCGTGCTATGAATCAGCAAGCCTATGCTGATAGGCTGCTAAGACTGCACCACCAGGCAGGTTAGTGATTATTCTGCATGTATTGTTATATAAAATATGGGAGAGAGCATGAAAGAAAGTGTTGTAGTCCAATAAAACAGCCATAGAATTGCCTGAATAAGACCTCTGCATGTACTGCCAGATAAAAACGTCAGAGAGGCAGAAAAAGAGTGTATTAACCCATTAAGAAATGTAACATATGTCTGGAATACCTCTGCAGGCACTGTCATATAACATAAATGAGTGAGCCTGAAAAAAAGATTGTTCTAACCTATTAATAAAGGTATAATATGTCTTGAACATGTCTGCCATAAACACCGTTAAAAGAAATAAAGGAGTGAGCCTGTGGAAAAGTGTGCAATGTCATTAATAAAGGTCTAAAACCCAGAGTGTGTCTGTGTCACAGAGTCTGAAATGTTGTTGTACCCTTGCATTAAACAAACAGTACTGTTTGAAAATGTGCTGGCAACCCAGAGTTATGCAGTCCCATATAAAGTGGGTGATGGAAGTGCTAGTAGCTGTGAAACATATATACAGTCCACAATAGTCAGTTACTGGCTGGCATGAATAAGTAAACCTGGCACACATGTAACATGTAATTATTCACCAGAAATGTGAGTGTGTGTTAAGAAATGCAGGGCTCTGAACAAATCGAAGTGAAAATGTCATGTGAAAACATCACATATATGTAGATAAAGAAATATAAATGCAAACAAGAAATATGTAGCAGTAACACCTTCATCCTGGACAGTTAGTATGTCAGATATAGGTCAGGCATATATTGAACTAGCCAAGCCCATGACACAACCTAATGTATGGTGGCAAGTGTAATAATACAGGTAGGGGATATACACTTGCAGTCACTGGGAATGTAGTATAGACTAAAAGGTCATTATAAGATGTTAACCGAGATTTTTTCTACACCCTACCGTATGTGCATAAACCATGCAATTCCACACCTCAATGGGTATGTGTAACTTTAAATATTGGGACATATGTCCTATTGTTTTATAAATATTTGCATTGATGTTTATGCATGTGCCCTGTTCAAACACCACATTCAGGGTTGCCTGTTGCTACCAAACATCCCTGCATGCTGTTGGAATATCCACTGTCGTTCAATATATAGGTTCATAGGTTCATAGGTTCATACTAGGCTATCTGCCCGAGGGCATTTACAAGCCTAGCCCATCGTTTTGTGGCTTACGCCACCCCTTAAGTATGGGGAACTATACCCATTATTTTGCTGTGCCTCTGTCGAGCAGTGACACTGAGGTAATCCCTGGGGTATATTTGCGATCTCCCATCCATTGGTCAAGATTTCTCTTGAACAAGGCCAGCGAGGTGCTCTGCCTCACATATACCGGGATTTTGTTCCACAGCATAGGGAGTCTTTGGGTGATGAATCTATCCCTCCAGCACGTCCTATTAATAGCTGTGTCGAGGTTTAAGTCTCCGCCCTTGTGGCTCTGGTGGATCTAGATTTTTGAGGTGAAGCATATTCATCAAATCTGGGTTTGACATGGCCTTGTATGTTAGGCAAAGGTCACCTCTGAGCAAGCGGTAAGACTGAATAGAGCTGGAGTTCTTTCAGTCGGGCAGCATAGGACAGATTTTGAGACCCTTTATCCTTTTGGTGAGGAACTTTTGTGGTCTCTCCAGCTGCTGCAAGTGTCGGGTCAGATACATTCCGAATGGGGCATTGTACTCAATCATTGGTCTGATGAGTGATGAGTAAAGGAGACCATGACCTCCCTTGATCTAGATGAGAATCCCTTCATGATAAGGTGGGCAATGTAGAAGGTCTTCCTAACTACTTTAGCTACATGGGTGTCGAATGACAGACTACAATCAACCTGGGTCCCCAAGTCCCTGATAACTTCTTCTGTGCTCAGTGGATTGCCACCTATTTGGTAGCTAGGGGTAACCTTGTTTTTCCAAGGGTATGACTATGCATTTTTGGCATTTAACTTTAGGCCATGGCTCTGGCACCAGTTATCCGTTTCTGTGAGACCCTTCTGAAGGATATCTGTGTCAGATGTGTTTTCTACTATGGCTCCCAGTTTGCAGTCATCTGCAAACTTTGTCAGCCATAACCCTCCTGTGTTTGCTTGTACTTCGGAAAGTAGATGCCAAACAAGAGTGGGCCCAGGACTGAGCCCTGTGGGACCCCACTTGTGACAGGCTTTGAGTCTGACATGGCGCCAGCAACTCTGACCCTGTGGGTTCTGTCACTCAGCCAGTTTGCAACCCATCTTGTGATGTATGGGTTAACATTTAAGCTGCTCAGTTTTCAATGATACCCGTATTGTATCGAAGGCCTTCGCCAGATCCAGGTAGGCTGTATGGACTGCCTTTCCCTCATCAATGGCTTTGGTGACTGTTTGAAAAGTCAACCAAGTTTAAAAGGCATGATCTGCCTTTGACAAAGCCAAACTGGGTTGGATCCAAGGTCTGCAAATTCCCTATGTCTTTATTTATGAGGTCCATTATGATCCTCTCCATGGCTTTGCAGATAAGGCTTGTCAAGCTAATAGGCGGTAATTTCAGGGTGGGTGGAAGCACCCTTTGTGAAGTGGGACCACAGTTGCAGTCGCCCACCCTGGGTACATATCCAGAGGTAAGACTTTGATTAAATAGCTGTCCTAGTTGTGGGTTTAATTCCTCATTGAGTTCGGGTCCCATGGATGCTGTGTTTTTGCATTGGAGAGCAGTTTTAACTTGTTGGAAATGTTTGGGGGCTGCAATCGTTTGGTATAGATATCTCTCCTTTTGGGGGAGGGAGAAGTTTGCACTGAACCTGTCAGCCAGTATGTTGGCAATGTCTGTAGGATCAGTAATCTTCACATCATTTTGACTAGTTCTGAGCATATCTGGGAGTTTCCTCCCAGGTTTCTAACATAGCTAAAGAATGCCTTATGATTGTCTTTTGAGTCTTTAGCTATTTTTCTCTCAAAATTTGCTTTGGATGATTTTATGGGAGCTCTTAGTTTTTACTTATAGTGATCAAGGGTGTCTTACCTTTTAAGGATTTTGCTCTATCTTGTAGTAGCTTTCTCCTTTTGTTGTAGAGTTTGTTTATGGCTGGGGTCCACCAGAGTGGGCGCTGCCTTTGGTGCATAGAGGCTTTATTTTGCTTGCGATTGCCTTACCCATGCAGTACTGCAACTCCTGGTAGAAGGCATTTGTGCGTGGTTCAGCTTGAGTACTGTTTTGGGCCTTAAAGGAGACCACACTAGTCTTTAGAAGTGTGAAGTCGGCTTTGAAGTTTTACTGTGGTCTTTTTATTTCAGGTGGGGTGGGATGAGGACCACCAGCGAGATTAGTTTGTGATCTGATCTCACCAGTGGGGTATACTTCGGTGTTGAACATTGTGCTCCCATGTTCGTGATGATGAGATCAAGTATGTTATCTCCTCTTGTGGGGATGGTGACTAGTTGTTCCATGGCATTTGAGTTTATGAATTCCAGGAACTTTTGGGCTAGGGTGTTTGGGCTTGAGTAGTGTTCCCAGTCTATATTAGGGTAATTGAAGTCACCTAGTATGATGGTGTTTGGTGATACATTTATCCCCTCTAGTGTTTTCAGGAAGGCCATGTGAGGCCATGTGAGGTTCCTGAGCATGTTATGCTTGCTGTTCAACTTTTGGAACCTTGGCGTGTTGGGTTAATGGGAATATTACTGCATGCTGTTACAACTAGTCTGGAATGCTGTTGTTTATGTTGTAATTAAACACACCTAATCACAGAACATATGGGAAGACTGGTCCCAGCAGACCCACCTGTCCCTCCTCAGTTGGCGAGTGCACCTGGCACCAGCAGCTCCGGTGCCCAGCCCGGGCTCCCCTCCTCCATTGGTCCTGTGCCACCTTTGGGTGGAAGCACTGCAGGGGATGGGGCTCGTCCCCCCCGTGCAAGCGTGGGTGGAGAAGGGCCACCTGTCACCCTTCAAAGGGTCCGGGCTGTGGTGCGTAGGGAGATCCAGCGCTCAGTCGCTGATCCCCTATGCCAGCTTAAGGCGAGAGTGGCGCATCTCTCGGGTGAGCCTGCCCATCCTACTCAGCCCCCAGCACAGCCACCCTCGGGGCTGTGAAGGTGTAGTGGTGACTGCCCATGGGTGGGGATCTCAGTTCTACTGTTACCGTCTGTGGGCTCATGGGCTTGCAATTTCCAAACAACCTTCCCCGTCAATTGTGTTCACCCACCCCATGTGTCAAACTCCACCCCTGTATGCGTCTTGCTTGCCTTGTCTGTTTACCTCCACAACCTACCTCCCCAAATATACCTACATCCTCTACCTCACATTCCACTCTCACCTGAAAAAAAAATTAAAAAAAAAGGGCAATCTGTTCCCACAAAAAAATTATGCCCCATACATAGCTGCCCAATTCACACACATGTCCGCTAGACATGTAAACTGATAAGTCTAATTGGCAGTACAACATATTTTGTTGTCCTCACCCCTCTCTCAGGGGTGGAAGGTTTCAAATTTCACACCAAATTTCATACATATGCATAGCTGTTGCTGGTAAAGAAATGGGCAGCTATGGACTTTCCCTACACCCATCCTGCACATCCCAAGCTGGTTTCCCTACTGTCTTTCCCTCTTTGTGCCCCCTTTTTCACCACTTTCCTATCTATCTCCCCATTTTCTTTTCTTTAAAAGAAATTAGCACGAGGGTTAGCGGTAGTAAGCACTTTTAAGCAGTATTTAGTGGGGGTGTGCGGGTGTGAGCTTGTGTGCGCTTAGCTAAGCATTGCTAAGCGTCGTGCAAACTGGCGCAAACCCGCTTACAACTGCTTAAAAGTGCCTTAGTCACTCTGTATGAAGAGGCCCTTGTACTGCTCAGCAGCAAAATAAAATAACCTTGTCAGTCTCAAACCCCTCACCTTGCATTCACCAGTTTGCATGATGTACCACTAAGCCACAGCAGATATACAATAACTTGGTGCTGAAAGAAATATAAGATGCATTACAAGGAGTGAATATAAAGGGAAAATAGGAAAGACATAGGAATACATTGCAATAAAGAAATATAACATGCATTACAAGGAGTGAATGTAAAAGGAAAATAGGAAAGCCATAGGAATACATTGCAATAAAGACATATAACATGCATTACAAGGAGTGAATGTAAAGGGAAAATGGGAAAGCCATAGGAATACATTGTAATAAAGAAATATAACATGCATTACAAGGAGTGAATGTAAAGGGAAAATAGGAAAGCCATAGGAAATCATTGCAATAAAGAAATATAACATGCATTACAAGGAGTGAATGTAAAGGGAAAATAGGAAAGCCATAGGAATACATTGCAATAAAGAAATATAACATGCATTGCAAGGAGTGAATGTAAAGGGAAAATAGGAAAGCCATAGGAATACATTGCATTAACTACTGTTGTATGCCAGTTAATGCCTTAATTCCAAAAGAAAGTACATACTCCCATGTATCCAGTGTTAGCATTAGGAGGTGTGAGTAAACTTGCACACTGAGAAGAGTGTACTGGAAGAAGCAACAGTCAGGTTTCAGTACAACATGCATTTCACTGGCTACAACCCAGCTTCAGATATGAGACATATACCAACCTTCTGACTGACACAACAGTGTCCACAGCAAACAAGCATGGTCCCCACCTTGCAAAACTGAAAGGCCTATGCCTACCTAACCTATCATTTTATAGCAGTGTCCTGAAATCACAGTGAGAACTGCAATTACCACACAGCAGGCTGCATGCAATTACTAAATGGTGGGCACCAATTGGTGCAGAGGCCATCACATGCACATGTGCAGATACCTACAAAAGCAACCTGTGCTTGCTGTCCACACATGCAATAATATCATTGCAGCAACTGGAGAGAGAGAGAGTGAGAGAGACAGACAGACAGAGACAGACAGACAGACAAACAAACAGAGAGTTGGAGACGCCAAACAAAAAAAAACACGTCAACAGGTACAACAGACAGAGGTGAGAAATACAAAGGTAAGGTATGCAACAGAGATGTATTGGCTGGCATCCGAATGATGTGTCTGAAGGGTACTCTACATACTGTGAACCCTCCATATGTGGTAGCAGTCCGTATCTATATTTATATGCAGATGTGCATAGGGCAAGGGACATACTGCAACTGTTAGTGAAGGCTGGACATATATATGTAGTTGATGGTTGCTATGTGCACATATCTATGTAGGTTGTAGTGTGTGGCATTGAAAACAGCAAGCAGTGCAGGTATATGTCATGTGGTGGATAAATGCTGTGGGACTGAGTTACAGCCAGTGAGGTTTGCTACAGCTATACGGCCTGAGGACAGTGAAATGCATTCTGCACAACACTGTGCAATATTATTACATAATTGTATGTCTCACAACTGTTTCATAATTGATATTCCCACCATGAAAGGTGGGCAGTATATGTGCCTATATGTGCATGTATATGCACAGCAATGGATGTTTACAAATATGTGTGTGTGTGTGTGTGTGTGTGTGTGTGTGTGTGTGTGTGTGTGTGTGTGTGTGTGTGTGTGTGTGTGTGTGTGTGTGTGTATATATATATATATATATATATATATATATATATATATATATATATACATATATAGATATGGAGATATATAGATATATGCATATATAGATATATATAGATATATACATATATAGATATATATAGATATATATAGAGATATATAGATATATACAGATATATAGGGATATATATGGATATATGTATATATATATATATATATATATATATATATATATAGATAGATAGATAGATATATATGTATATATATATGTATATATGTATATATGTGTATATATATATATGTATATATATATATATATATATATATATAATTATATATTCATATAAATATATATATATATATATATATCTATATATATATATATATATATATATATATATATATATATATATATATATATAGTGAGAGAGGGAGACATGGGGTCAGACGTATTGCAACAGGTGCCTGGTGACCAAGGCATGGACTGAACACCAGTGTTGATACTGCAGTGCCATACCCCATTCCAAAACACTTTACCCACTAACTACCAGATAAGTGGTTGCCTGCCTAACACTGAAGGTGTCAGAAGGGAACATGGGACACAGTTGGACAGTAGCCTCCCCTTTGATATTCACAGTGCCTCACTAGTCTTGTAATCTGTCTACCTGGTACGTGCCATCACAAATGTGTCATGTATGGAAATATAGGTCAGTGTTCCCCTGTACTTATGACAATGCCCCATGTGGTATGTACCTCACATGACAACTACAGCAAGTGGAAAGGCCACAGACATACCTCACAAAGAATAATACTGCCCTCAAACACATACCCTATGCAGACTGACTCACATAACCACAGCTACAGTGCATTGCATACCGGCCACCCAGAGGTTACCTCTGCCGAACATACAGAGGTATGTCACACCCATAGCAGTCAGACAACCACCATGTCAACACCTCACAATCCCACTGGGCTACACGTCCTAGGTCCCTAATCCCTGCCACCTCACTAAACAGCACATGCTGGAGGGATAGGCTCCTATTGGCAAATATGCCATACTCTGGAGTAAACCACCCAGCATTAACAAAGAAGGCTCCTCAGTAGCAGATGTCATACATACCCCTGATGATTGTCTGGGGGATAGGTAACACGCCCTCGGAATCACTTCTGTGTATCCGGTTGATAGGAGCAAGTGAAATCAAATTACATGTGTGTGTCAAAGGCCAGGGTAGCATATGGCTAGGCTGCTGTAGGCCCTAGGGCCAATAGCATATTACCTACCTATGGCACAATGCACACACGCATGTACTCAGTGCAATAACTGCTATGTGAGGTGGAATGAGTGTGACAGTGAATGTGTGCAAGGTCTGTAATGGTGTGATAGCTTAGTGTGAGGTCGTTTTTGTCATGGTCGTTTGTATCCTAGGTGTGAGGCCAGAGAAAGATGTGTCAGTTATTGGGATGCAGACATAGTAGGATGGCATATGTTGTGACGTAGTTCCTTGTGTACAACTGTGGTGTCCCATCGTAGGCTGAAGCAATACATGTATGCTCAGTAAGTGGTACTGCTGGTGAATCCAGCTGCCATTTGAACTGTTGTACTACCTGAAGCTGTAGGCCTAAATAGCACAGTATGGTGTATGTTCACATTCCCTGGTAAAACTGTTTTGTGTGTTTCCTGTAGTCTGCACAGATTACATACCTCATGCATAGGTATCTGCAAGTAGGGGCACAGAGTACTGTAAGGTACACAGTAAATGCTCATCTGTGTCAGCATACATTTGTGTGTTGTATGAATGTCTGATGTGTGTGTAATGATGCTTGTACCATGTCTGCAATCACATGTGTGTTGCAGGGTTTGCATGTGTACCTAGCAACATGTATACTCTGTTAAAGCAGTATGCCAGCTATATTAACAACTGTGCACATATGTTAGGTAGGGGTATGGCATCAACAACTAGGGTGGGTTACTGGTTATACTGTAACAGTACTTCACATTCATTGCAATGGATGACATATTTCTTCCTGCATTAGCTTGATATGTACCCCCGTGGTGAGGCTGTGCATTGGATCCAAACAGTGTGCTGAGTACTGGTGTATACTGGTTTGTTATATGGAGTGTGGCAGGCACTGTCAGCCAGTTGTGGGCTGAGCACTGATATGTGGTATTGAATGTGTGTATCCTCTGACAGACGAACAGATTCTATATATGGCAGTTAACTGATATCTGTACTGTATAATGTTAAGTGTGCAACATGACTTGCTCACACATATCATTTACTTGTCTTCCAGACTTATGGCTCATCAAAGGAATCCCTCCTACACAGCTGCAGAGGAACAGGAAATTCACCACAGCCTGGTTTAGCACTATACCCTGCTGTTTTCCAGGGCCAGCCAGCACCAGCATGAGCATACTGCACTGTATCAAGATCTTGTTCATCGGGTAAATGATATAGTCATGCATAACCGGACATATGAGCAGGTGCGCCATCACTGCAGTGATTTAATTAGACATGTCCGGCGGCATGCGTCTGATATCCATAGACAACAGCTTGCCACAGGTGGTGGGGTGGCCATACACCCCCCCTCACCAGAGTGGAGAAACTGCTCCTAAGTGTGGTGGCTTTTGGCCTACAGCAGCAACAACATCACACATGTGTCATCATGGAGGCCGGAGCCACCCATCATGGTGACATGGACCGTGCAGGTAACATGCCCTAGCTGTAGACTACTGTTATCTGTATTGTTAGATTATGCATATGTGAGATGTGTACTGTGTTTAGCAGTTGTGCTGCCTATTGTGTGCAATACTGATATATTGAATAGTATCTGTACACCTATGCCTGTTGTTCTACTGTAGTTTAGCACACTCACAGTAGCAATGCCACAGTTGTGGCAACTGACAAACTGTGTCATATTCTTGTAGGTCCCTCTGGTGTGACAGCAGGGCAGACGATACATGCTGGTGAGTGTGTTAACACTTTAAAATTGGTATTGAAATGTGCATGTCATAGGTGAGGTGTAGGCCATGTACACATAACACACCTACGCATAATGCATGCTGTGCATGTTTGCTGTGAGACGTTAAATATCTCAGTAAAGTCAGTAGCTGCCTCAATCACATGCAATGCACAGAGCATCAAAACCAAATGTGGCAACACTGTACTGCATGGATAGGCATAGTTGACACACATGTACACAACATAACGTTTGTCATACACAGTACACCTTAACATGCTACACATAGTGTAACCGGACACCCGCTGCCAGGTCACACTTCAGTATCCCACATGTCAGCCACACACCACACATAATATACCTGAGGGGTAGTGGCCTAGCATGGGGCTGTGCAACAATCTTCAACACATAACACAGTCATGTTAGGCAATGCTCCCTATTGGGCACCTCACACACCCTTGTGGAACGTGGCTGTGTAATTGCAAACTTAGCCACGGCACTGCGGTTCAGATACAGCATGCTAGGCGGTGGTCTAGCACACTTTAGTGGCCTTGAGTGACCACATGATGCATGATGATGATGGCTAATGGTACTACACCCCATACAGTTACAGTGACCACAGTACTACACATTGCTGTCATTGATTTGCACCTCCATGTTGTGTGTGTGCACACATATGCACCTATACACATTATGCATAGCATGTTGTGTGTGTGCAGACATATGCAACTATACACAATATGCATAGCAGTCGCATTCTGTACATAGGTTCATAGGTTCATAGGTTTATACTAGGCTATCTGCCCCAAGGCATTTATAAGCCTAGCCCGAATTTTTGTGGCTTACGCCACCCCTTATATGAAAAAATACTGTACCCATTAGTTTGTTGTGCCTCTGTCCAGCAGTGACACAGAGATGATTCCCGGGGTAAACCTACGATCTCCCATCCACAGGTCAAGATTTCTCTTGAACAGAGCCAGCGAGGTTCTCTGCCTCACATGGACCGGGACTCTATTCCACAGCATAGGGAGTCTCTGAGTGATAAATCTATCCCTCCAGCACGTCCTATTTATATCCGTGCTAAGGTTTAAGTCGCTTGCTCTAGTGGTTTTGGTGGATTTGGATTTTTGAGGTGGAGCATGTCCATTAATTCTGGGTTGGACATGGCCTTGTATGTCAGGCACATGTCACCACTGAGCAGACGGTATGCGACTGAATAGAGCTGGAGTTTCTTCAATCTGGCAGCATATGACAGATTTTGGAGTCCCTTTATCCTTTTGGTGAGGAACTTTTGGGGTCTCTCCAATTGCTGCAGATGTCGGGCGAGATACATCCCGAATGGGGCATTGTACTCGATCATTGGTCTGATAAGTGAAGAGTACAGGGAACAATGACCTCACTAGATCTGGATGTGAATCCTTCATGATCAGGTGGGCAATGTAGAAGGTCTTTCTAACCACTTTAGCAACGTGAGTGTCAAAAGAAAGGCCACTGTCAACCAGGGTCCCCAGGTCCCTCATAACCTCTTCTGTGCTTAGTGGATTGCCACCTATATGGTAGCTTGGGGTTACCTTGTTTTCCAAGGGTATGACTATACATTTTTTGGCGTTTAACTTCAGGCCATGGCTCTGGCACCAGCTATCTGTTTCCGTGAGTCCCTTCTGAAGGATATCCGTGTCCGATGCACTTTCCACTATGGCGCCCAGTTTGCAGTCATCTGCAAACTTTGTCAGCCAAAGTCCTCCCATGTTGGCCTGTACTTCTGAGAAGTAGATGCCGAACAATAGGGGGCCAAGGACCGAGCCCTGTGGGACACCACTTGTGACCGGCTTGGAGTCTGACATAGCGCCAGCAACTCTAACCCTGTGGGTTATGTCCTTAAGCCAGTTTACAACCCATCTTGTGACATATGGGTTTACATTTAAGCTGGTAAGTTTTTCTACAATACCGAGTGGGTATTGTGTCGAAGCCTTTGCAAGGTCAAGGTAGGCTGTATGGACTGCCTTTCCTCATCAATGGCCTTAGTGACTGTTTCAAAGAAGTCACCAAGTTCAAAAGGCATGATCTTCCCTTGAAGCCAAACTGGGTCGGGTCCAATGTCTGCAAGTCCCCTATATCTTTGTTTATGAGCTCCATTATGATCCTCTCCATAGCTTTGCAGACTAGACTTGTTAAGCTTATGGGGCGGTAATTACCAGGGTCCATAGAGGCACCGCCTTTGTGGAGTGGGACCACAGTTGCCGTACGCCACTCCTTGGGCACGTATCCTGTGGTAAGGCTGAGATTAAACAGCTGCCTTATGTGCGGGTTTAATTCCTCATTTAGCTTGTGTAGAACACAGCCGGGGACACCATCCGGTCCCATTGATGCTGTGTTTTTAGCTTTAGAGAGAGCAGCTTTCACCTGCGCATTTGAGATGTCTGGGAGGCTACACTCGGCTGGGATAGTTATCTCTCCTTTAGGGAGAGGAGGTGAAGTTTGCACTGAACCTGTCTGCCAGTATGTTGGCAATGTCTGTGGGTTCAGTGATTTTTGTATCATTTTGGACTAATTCTGAGCATATCTGGGAGTTTCCACCCAGGTTCCTAACATAGTTGAAAAAGGCCTTATGATTGTCCTTTGAATCCATGGCAATTTTTCTCTCAAAATTGGCCTTAGTTGATTTTATGAGTGCTTGTATTTTTTACTAATAATGATCAGGGTGACTTCCTTTTATGGATTTTGTTCTATCATGTAATAGCTTTCTCCTCTTATTGTAAAGTTTGTTAATGGCTGGGGTCCACCAGACTGGACGTTTGCCCTTTGTGGAAAGAGTCTTGGTTTTATTTGGGATTGCCTGATCCATGCAGTCCTGGAGGTGTTCATAGAAGGCATTTGTAAGGGCTTCCGCAGCTTGGGTTGTGGTTTCCACTGTCTCAGGGGCCTTGAAGGATACCACACCAGTCTTGAGTAGTGTGAAGTTTGCTTTAGAGAAGTTCTTCACTGTGGTCTTTTTTGTTTGGGGTGGGGGCGGGATGTGGATTTCCAGTGAGATTAGTTGAGGATCAGATCTCACCAATGAGGGATATACTTCGTGTGGAGCATTTTGTCCCCATGATTGTGATAATGAGATCTAGTATATTTTCTCCTCTCATGGGAACAGTGACTAGCTGTTCCATGGCATTTGAATTTATGAACTCCAGGAACCGTTGGGCTACAAAGTTAGGGCTTGAGTAATGTTCCCAGTCTATATTCGGGTAGTTGAAGTCACCCAATATGATGGTGTTTGGAGATACATTTATACCCTCCAGTGTCTTCAGGAAGGCTGTGTGGTGTTCCTGAGTTTGAGAGGGTGGCCTGTAGCATGCTACAATTTGTAGAGCAGTTTTGCCTATGGTTATTTGCACCTGGATGGTTTCCGAAGCTTCGTGCATTGCCACCAACCTGGAGTTGTGGGTATCCTTTATGAATATGGATACACCCCCTCCTTTTGTGGTGTGGTCCGGGTTTTGGGGTCGGAATGCATGATATGAGGTAAAACCTAATAGTGCCGGGGTGCTCTCAGGAGCCTTGAACCAGGTTTCAGTTACAGCACAGACATCAATGTTCTCCATACTGAGAAGGGCCTTGAGTGCGTACATTTTGAGATTTAGACTTCTGGCATTGAGCAGCATTACCCTCAGTTTCTTCCCATTTTTGTTTTCTAAGGTGGTAGGTTTAGAATTTGAGCCTTGCCTAAAAAAGGCACTATAGGGGTGGCAAGAGCCTTAGCCAATATCCGAATCCCAGGGTGACAGGTGCAAGCCGTCCCTTGCGAAGCAGCGTGGCTTGTCAAGCATGTCATCCCAGGCAGACAGACACTGGATCTCCTTTGAATGACACCAGACATTAAGCCAATTGTTAAAGCTGATCATCTTGTCTCTATATTGTGGCATCATTCTTGGTGAAGGAAGGATACTGCTCAGGGTCAGGGTCATACCTGCCTGGGCTACATAATCAGAGAGCTCCTCTATGTCTCTTTTCATGTAGTCCAGGGAGGTACGTCTCAGGTCGTTCACACCAGCATGGACAATGACTGTGTCATATTTGCACTTGCCATGGAGTGACCCGAGTGCTTGTGTTATGTGGCGGATTCTAGCACCCGATAGGCAGCTTACTGTGACCTTCTCCTTGTTCAGCCTGGTGAGTGGGACGTCAGTGTGTCTGACTATGGAGTCACCTATGACAAGTATGTATGGTGTTGTACAAAGTGACACATATTTGTCCTGGAATGCTATTGGGTATATAGGTCACATGACACACATTGGGTATGTGTGATGTTTAATGTTGCAGTCATGTACCATGGCACTGACATATCTGGAATATGACCCACACTCACCAAACCACTGTACAATGGCCATGTCCAGGATTGGTATTCCATCACGTATACATACACCACTCATCCCACGTGTGTACATAGCATGCATGTGCTACACCTGTGTCCACAATTACCTGCTACAGACACTGCAATCAGACATGGAAATCCATGTGACACACAGATAACACATGCAGCCATGGTATGTATACCTGTGAATGATGGTGCACAGGACATGGCAGAGCTTATAATACTTGCACAGAAATGTCGTGTCCTTGTACACATTGTGTTCCAGGGTGTAGGCAATCACTGAACATGTACACACATGCACCACAGCCATGTACACTGTCATAAACTATGGCTGTCTACACTCACACTGCATGGACTTGATCAACCCTTATTCTGCATGCTGACATGTGTGACATGACTGTTTGCCGTGTGATACTGTCACCCACCTTCAACCACTATTGAGTATGTTTTGGATTGCTTTTGTGTGTGTGTATCTGCTGTAGTGAAGAGTGTGCATGTGTTCCTGTGTGCATGTGTTCATGTGTGCATGTGTTCATGTGTGCATGTGTGCATGTGTTCCTGTGTGCATGTGTTCATGTGTGCATGTGTTCATGTGTTCATGTGTGCATGTGTCCATGTGTCCATATGTGCATGTGTCCATGTGTCCATGTGTTCATGTGTGCATGTGTGCCAGTTACACGTGGCATCTCACACGGCTCAGTCCTGGGACCTCTCTTGTTCAGTATATATTTGTCTGGCATACAGGCTACCACAGGGGAAATATGGCTGAACATGTTTGCACTTGACTGCAAGCTGGGTGCCATGATCAACTCTCCAGCTGCCACATGCATACTCAAACAGGTTCTCACAGAGATAGATGACTGGTGCCTGAGCCATGGCCTACAGCTAAATGCCATTAGTTGCATAGTCATCCCCTTTGGGAATAACAACATGCCCACACATTACCACATAGGTGGTACTCCATTACATACGGTAGGGGTTGTTAGGGGTTTGGGGACATGACTTGTTCGTACTGTCACCTTTGACATTCACGTTGCCAAAGTGGCTGGACACACCTTCTATGTGGGCCACGTTATTCCATATGGTTTCACATCTAGATTGAGTGAGGTCATTGTGCCCCTATACTCATCACATCCATGCTTGGTTACAATGCCACATTTGGGGTGTACCTTACCCGCCACCTGCAGCAACTGTACTGGCTGTGGAAGTTCCTCACCAAGCAGATTTAGGGACTCACACAGATGCCCTGCACAGTTCAGATGCAGTAACTCCAGCTCTTCTCAGTCATTTACCACCTACTCGGATATGATGTGTGCCTGTTGTTTACAGATATACCCATCCCAGAATTACTAGACATGCTCCACCTCAGGATATTCAACTCCCTTGGAGCTACACACTCCAGGGACATATACCTCAGCACAGATGTTAATAGGACATTGTGAAGGGACAGATTCTTATCCCAGAGGCTCCACTCACTCCAGAATGTAATCCCAGTTTCACATAGGCAATGCCACCCACTGACCACCTACAGGAGACACCTTGACAACTGTATGGAGGATCATATGTTTACCCCTGGGATATCTTCTGTGTCCCTGCTAGACAGAGGCACACTAGCCTAAACGTACATGGGCTATCTTGTGTGATCTACTATTCACACACACAGTGTAGTAATCTGACAGGGTTGCGAATGCCAAATACACTCTGGCTAGGCTTGTACATGCCCTAGGGCAGATAGCCTAGTATCGACCTCTGAACCTATGCTAATGTTCAAGATGCACAATGTTTAATGCTGATACTGTTTGCAGGTCTTTATCATCTTTGCTTTACCAGTTTCTATGAACAACTTCGGTGTCTGCAGAACATATTTGATTATGACAGGGTTCCACTATATTATATATGTGCCTGTTGTCATATGACTGTGTGCACAGGGCAGATTGCTGTATAGTGACAGGTTCCTGGGTTAACACATGCAACTGCCAGATATGTGTGGCCCACTGCTGCACTCAGACATGACCTAAGTGTGTGAGCATGCCCAGTTCTGCCATTCCGTGTTTTGTTGCTTGACATTTGTCTCATTTATTCAAGTGTGAGAGCATGCCCAGTGTGAGCTTTCAGTATGTTGCTATCTGAGGTCCACTACATTGGTTGATGTGTGCGAACATGATCAATATTAACATTTATACTGTGTGTGTTGGAAGTCAAGTTCTGTTCTCACTGCAGGACTCACCTTTGTGTCATAACTCAAGGATTATGCTGTGCCTGCAGGGTTTCCATGATAGACTTATCAACATTCCTTCATACAGGCTGACCACTGCAATACTGTCATGGTTTAGTGGTTCAGTACTTTGGCTATAGTGCACAGTATCTTGGGTTCGAGGCCCATCACTGCTTTATATTTTCATACTGAGCAGACCAGACTGCTTAAGGGCCCGTTAAGCAAATATGAGCATGTTGGCTTTTGTTCAGCTATGCCCTACTTAGACCAGACTTGTCTGACATTGCTCAATATTCACCAACATTGCTGGACGTTGCCCAATATTACTGAACATTGACCACAGTTGTGCTAGTTGGTGTGTGCGATTTTGTTTGCATATACTACATGGTGGTAAAAGCTGTTTAGCACTGCTTTATATTGCTTAACACATGGCAATCATGCCTTAGGTGGTGCTGCAGGGCTGCCTATGTTGGATACACATACTACACTCCCTGTACATGTTTGAAAGCAGGCAGTGTCAACTTTGGCATCCCTTTTACTATATGTGCGAGTCGGAGAGAGGTATCATTTCCAGAGTTCCTACTGAGCCAGTGTATGTGCTATGCGTTGCTTCTTTACTAAGGCCAAAGCATACTGGGCACGCCTCCTTCTGCCTACTGGGGCAGGCTCAGGTTGTTCCTCCTCCGAGTCACGCTCTGCCTGTGATGGCATTGGCAATGGTGGGGGGCTGTTTGGCCCAGGCCTATGCTGGTCCTGCTGCAGCAGTTTTCGCAGGATCACATTATGTAGCATAGCACATACCATGACAATTTGGGTACAAGTAGTTGGTGAGTACTGCAAGGCTCCACCAGATGTGTCCAGGCACCGGAACCGTGACTTGAGCAGCCCAAACACATGCTCTATTACATTACATGTTTGTGCGTGTGCCTCATTATGGCGTTCCTGTTCAGGTGTGTGTGCGTTTCTGATGGGTGTCATCAGCCACGGCTCCAGTGCATAGCCAGCATCCCCCACTAGGTGACCATGTGGGATGTCCCCAATGGCAAATGTCTGGTACAGCTGCGTCAGATGCCAGATATGGGAATCATGGTAGCTTCCAGGGCAGCCTGCACACACATTCAGTATTATGCCCTGGGTATCACACATAACCTGGCAGTTGATGGAGGGGAAGCCCTTGCGGTTGAAGTAGACCCTACCCTGCTCGCCGGCTGGTGCTTTGATGTGCATGTGCGTGCAGTCTATTGCACCCACTACCTCAGGGTATTCAGCTATTTGCTGGAAGAGATGCATATTGCTGGACAATACCTCACAGGAATTGGGGAAATATACATGATCACCAACATGTGTGGAATTGGTGTAGTACCCTGGATGCTGATGCCTGTGATATCCCCATCATATCACCAGTTGGTCTCTGGAAGGTACCTGTTGCTAATATTCTTAGGCCATCACATACCTTGGTTTCCACTGGGATGGGTTCCCCTCTGTTGGTTCTGTGTGGGAAGCATGGCCTGCACAGCTCAACAATTTACTGCAGGAGGTCTCTGTCCACTCTATAGCACATCACTATCTCCAGCTCATGTAGCCCCTGGTAGGTTACCCTGGGCCTGTACACTCTTCTCTGTCTCCTCACTGTGGGTTGTCCAACAGCATTTCCATTGTCACCACCCTCAGCATGTTGCATATGTCGCCTTATAACAGCAATGGCAGCCCCTAACATTTCTTTGTCTCAGTAAAGCTTTTTCAGTTTTCACTTCTATTAGCTTACTGCAGTGTCTGTTGTGAGAAACATACTGGACTGTTGTTTGCAGAGTTTTAAGTGCTAGGCTGGGCTGGGCTAGTGTACTGCCTATGTAACTGCCTGATTCTGATTGTTTTCACCTGCTAGCTCTGCTAGTACTCCCTGGTAGCTTCCTACTATTTGTTGTGCTTCCTTTTTCCTTTCTGTTTCCTCAGGGGGAGGAGCGCCGCTCACACAAATGCAAACATGCGCACAGCAGCTAACACGCGCGCACACATGCTTACATGGACTAAAACTTGCTTATTTGTGTTAAAACGCGCACACACCAGCGCAAACGTGCTTACAAATCTTTAAACAGCCATATACATGCTTACTCCGGCTTAAACGCGTGCACTCATGCTTACACACGTGCACTCTGTCTTACTCGGGTTTATACACGCGCACACGCATGTATACCCGTTCAGCAAGAAACGTTGGTGTTATCCATGGCATACACCTTCCATTTCTTGGCTTTCTCTAGCCTACCTGTTGACACACCTCTTTCCATGATGTATAAATGACAGCTGACACATGCCACTCTGCTCCAATGAGCTTCACTTCTTTCATACATACCACCCTTGTGATGTCACCTATCTTTGACTCTGTTACTCCCCATATCCTACTCCTACAGTCCACTGATTGTGCTCATTTGCTATGTAAACTTGCGATTCACTATCCTAACACTCATTTATATAGGATTGCCTACTGATGCTTGGTTACATCTCTTAGACTGAGCTTCCCCCCTTAGCAACCTCTACTCGGTGGCCATGTTGTCTTCAGCCTGCCATTCCCTTGCATTGTAAATTAAAAATTTCAATAAAATCCACATTTGTGGGTTTTAGTTTTTAGTATTCTGGGTTTTAGAGCACATCCCATTTGTGCGGCGCTGCGCTACGCTTAAACATCGGAAATCAGGGAAAAAAATATTTTTATTTTCATATTGCATCAGGAAACATTTCCAATGGCCGTATATTTGGCCATTGGCATGCTTCCTGCACTGGATGCAACCTTTATTTGGAGCTGTCATGGCTCCGTTTTGCTATTTGCAGAACGGTACTCAGTTGTCAACTGAGTACATTTCTGCAAATAACACTGCTCTTACTCGGACAGGTTCGGGTTTCCTGAATCACAAATCTACCTCATTTGCATGCCTTTTGCCTTGAATTGAGATAATTTGCATATCCCAGCTCTGTCCGTGTAAGAGCCGTTTTAGGAGCTCTCTTACACGCCCCTACAGGCTGTTCCTGGATCGCTCTTCGGACATGATGGCTGCATGGAGTCTTACTCTACTCTAAGACTCTGTGTAAGCCTTCGTGAATCTGGCCCAATGTGTTTAGTATTACAGTTACATAACCCTGGACATGAAACAGTACATTTATAATCAAGTACACAAATATATGGACTTTTATGGATATATCTACAATATTTACACATCCCACATTTCTTCATAGAAGATTTTCTCCCAGTTTTAACTTCTTTTTCAAGGATGTCTTTTAAGTTGTTTCCTCTGCTGTAAACAATCAATGGTTCATCTCCTTGAATTGACTTAATATTGTCACTAAAGCAAAATTTCCATGCATTCCTCAGACTTTCTACCAAGTCGTGGGTCCTGTCATTATATTTTAAGATAAATGCAGCTCCTAATTTTTCTACATTCTTTTCACGATTTGTAACCGGAGTCACTTTCCTTAATATAGGAGTGTAAAATGTTTCTTTTTTTCCTCATAATCTCCTTATTGATGTTTAATAATCATTTTAAAGGATAGCCCCTTTCTAGGAACATTCCTATCAACTTAAACATTTCGTCCTTTAATGTTAAGTTGTCACTAACCAACCTAGATGTCCTTACCATCTGTCCCTTTATGAGCTTTTTCCTTTGATGGTAGGGGTGGCAACTGTTGAAGTGTAAAAGTGAATTAAAATACAATTCCTTTCTATAAATATTACTGCATAGGCCTTGTGGTGTTTTCTTATTAGTAATGTCAAGGAAATTAATCTCTTCTTGGTGAAACAAATGTGTAAATTTAAAGAATCCCGTAATATTATTCAAATAATCAATAAACTCCCCAATAGGTGTCTCATCTCCTTTCCACAAAGTTAACACATCATCTAAAAATCTATTGTATAACAAAATATTATCTTTGCAGACAGAAGAAAAAATGAATAGATTTTCCCATGCTAATAAAACCAAGTTAGAAAAAATGGGAGCACATTTTGCTCCCATTGCTACTCCAGATAGCTGCTGGTATATTTCCCCTTCAAAATTAATGAAGTTGTTTTTTAATATAATTTCCATCAGGTCTATTAACAAATTTATTTTGTTTTTAACTTCCTTTTTACTTATTATAAGACTGTCATGGAACATAGCCAATCCTTGTTCATGGGGAATAACTGTGAATAAATTAACTACATCCACTGTTAAAAAAATAAAGTCATTGTTGTTTTTGACTTGTCTTAGCCTCTCCAGGCAGTGCCATGAATCTCTCAGAACATGTCCTGCTTCTTCTACTCCTGTCTTTGACCAAGTGTCCACAAAGGAAGCAAGGGGTTCAGTCTTAGTACCCCTAGCTGCCACAATCGGTCTAAATGGTGGCTTACTGACTTCTTTGTGGACTTTGGGAATACCAAATTTTACTGTTTTAATGCCTTACAGTCACCCGGTCTTAATGATGCAGTTTCCTTGAAGCCTATTTTAAAACTTAAGGCAAACTGTATTTAACTTGGAAATGGCTTCATAGAATTTATGGTGTTGAACAATATATAGTTAAAAACAGTAGGTTTTCATAAGTATATCAAGTGTTTTATACTGGCTGGTTAAATTTTATTTTTCCTAACAAAAGTGTTTAGTTTGGTTAACCTGCCTATAAACTATGTTAAGTAAGATTTAATGGAACGTTAAAGACCCCAAAGTTTAAGAAGTTTTAAAATGAGGTGGATTTCTGTTTGTCATTGATGTTTTTTACTAATTTAACTTTTGATTAGATAGTCAAACAATTAATTAATTATTATAAATTTAACAATTAGCTGTTTGTATATTTAAAGAGTTGGGAGCGTTTTACCAAATGACTCTGAAGAAGCCGGTGGTCAGAGCCTGGTGAAAGTGCTTAGTCGTTTGGTTATTGTGTATACTGTGGCGTATTAAACATTGTGTTTTTCGTTTAGTCCCTTGTGGCTGCTTTTATTTTTTTTTTATTTTGTCTTCATATAACTTGTCTTTGATCTTCTCTGAATTTGTCATGGTGGGGACATATGCACTGATGAAGATGGCATTGCACTTTCCTTTGAGGGGGAGCCAGAGAGACATGAGTTGGTCATTGAATCCTTTTGGGAGGCTGGCTAATTTGCTGATCAGATTGGATCTGATGGCAAAACCCACTCCTGCTTCACGACATTCATCACTGCTGTGGCCACTCCATAAAAAATACAACCGGCTTTAACTTCTGTCAGCTGGCCTGCAAACCTGGTCTCACTGAGGGCTGCTATCTGCATGTTGTACCTGCCAAGTTCTCTTGCAACAAGTGCTGTCCGTCTCTCAGGTCTGTCTATTTTGGAGCTATCCATGAGCATGCACACATTCCATATGCCAATGGTGAACAAATTCACCAAGGTTTTTTTCTTTGTGATTCAACCACATGGTTGGGATCCCCACCAGTCGCGGCAAGCAGGCCAGGGGTAGGGTGAAGCAGGCTATGTTTAGAGCACCTTTTCTAGTCCCTTTCTTAGACCATGGAGGTGAGCAGAGAATTTCCAAATAGGGCTGCTCAGACACCCAGGGGACTGCTGAACTCCGCTGCTGCTTTGATCCAATAGAGAGTGACCCATTGCCCTGGGCCACCTGTGTGTGAGGTTGTGGCTACAGCTTTCAGTGTATGCACACCTGCTGCTTCATTATTCGCCCATCACCACAGGACTTGATGGGGGGGTGATGCTTTGCCTTGAACAAGGGGTGTATGGGGTGTCAGGCATTCATGCTCTTCAAAGTAGTTTGTCCACCTTGGTCTTTACCTGACACTCAGCTCTCACCTGTGGCTCCTCTTAGTTGCCTGCATGCAACAGCGGCCACACCCCGGGCAATGGCTTTGACTGGCCAGCAAAACCAGATGAGGGTAGCCGAATGGTTTGTAACCCTCAGTTAGTCAGGGCTTGTCTACCTATGCATGTAAAGACTGGATCCGGCAGACTGCATGGAGGAAATCACCAGCTTGATTCAACGGGCAGGAAGGTGGACTCAGCAAGTGCTGTGGAGTGCAAATAGGCCACACTGAGACACATTAGGACACTGTTGGTCATCCACTGCATCCTGACCCATCTCCAGTTCTCTCGACTATGTACTGCCACTGGACTAAGACAGGCTGGCACGACTGATGATCTGCACAACTCTCTCTCACTGTAATCCAATTCTATAGGAATCAGATAAGATTGTCTGAAATAGCCATATGACAAGAAACAGTGAGTTGACACAATCAGCGATAATGCATAATTTGCACAAAATATATGGATAAGACTTTTAAAGTTCTGACAGCACGTTGAAGAAATGGTGTAGGTGAGAAAATGTGGAAGACATACTTGTCTGATGTAAAGCTAATTTTTCAGAGGCAGAAGGTAGAAATCCATAACAAAGGAGGGAGAGGTGATCTCAAAGGTAAAATAAAAAGTTATTTTGATGGCAGCTTAATTACTCAGAGGAAAAAGGTGGAAATCTATCACAAAAGAAGAAGAGGTGATGTGAAATGAAGAAGAAAGAATTGCCCTGATATCAAGCTAATTGTTCTGGGGAAGAAGGTTGAAGTCTATTAAAAAGGAGGGAGAGGTGAACTGCACATATACCACACAAGCATAATCAAAGTGTTTTATAGCACAATTAATGTAGTTGTTTTCCACTGTAGACATCAAAGGGTTAAACTCTCATCCCTAACAGCTCAAAAACAAGTGCTGGAATACTTTGACAATGGGAATGATATTTAGTGACATGATGTCTATGAATTATCCAAAGTATGCATAGTTAGAGAGAGATATACCAAAATAGAGAGTGAAAAGCAGCCGAGCAGGAAAAGGGGTATCCAGATGTAGCTCCCAGCAAGCAAGCAAGATACATGGTCTTGACACATTAAGAGAGCCAGCAATGAGATGAAAGTTAAGAAGACCAATAACAAATTAATTAGCCTGAGTTGGCAGTGTTGTCAGCTACGGCATATCTGAAAACTGAAATATGTTAATTCACTGCCCTTAAAATCAAGTGAGACATGTCAATTCCATAGTATATCTGCTGTTAGGAGTCACATGATGCAAAGTTAAGGGAAAAACACTATATATGTTACTAAGCTTTTGGTCACAGACAGGACTAGTTATTTTTTTAGAATGGATAGTGTTCCAGTCACACCTACTAGTTAGAACCACAGAGACAAAGCACTTGTAATACTCTGGTCATCATACATTTTTATTCACTTTTGAGTGTGGTATACAAATTGCATATTTCCTGGCAGCAAGCATCAGGTATATTGCCATAAGACTCTAAATGAGGGGTCTATTATACAAGGCACACATGCACAGAAGTCATATGGGATGGAATACTACAGGAAGTGAACAACTTTTGTCAAAGTTATGAAATGCAAACAATGTAACTTGAAAATGTAATTAATTATTCAAATACAATAATTGCTTGTAATGTTCTCTGTCTTATTTGGTCAGTATATTGTTCTTTTAAAGCAAAATACAAAAATGACTGTAGTTGACATTGGTGTTCTGCCACCATAGTACTAATGCAGCATCAGTAGTGGAGCACTTCTGGCTATGACACTAAAACTGCATTCTTCAAAAGGACTGAAGCAACAGTAAGGAAAGAATTATTGAATATACAGAAAAAGAGACATAACAGAGAGACAGTTTTGGCAGAAACTAATGTCATGTACTGCTGAATGCATGTTTATATTTTGCTTGTAACCCTAATACTAATTTCATATAGTGAGAGTTACTACTCTTCAGACGATGGCAGTCAAAGACCCTAGTAAATACTGTTTGAGCAGCTAACATTGGGAATAAGCGCTTGTTTACTCACAGCAGAATACAAACACACCTATCAGAGGTGAAGTGGATTACACTGGTAAGACAGCAGGGTTTCCATGTCATGAGTATAAAGAACTCCAGCTGGTGCATTAAAAATGTATGAATGAGGGCATGATTACTGACTTGAAGTGACCTCCAAATACCACACAATTGTACATGGGTGGTCACTCTCATGACAAGGACAATTACATTTTTATAACTCTGAAGACTAATAATTACTTACCATTGGAAATAAGAAGTCTGAAATATGAAGATGGATGGTAAAGTTAGATGTATATAAATGGGAAGATGGCAGTGTGTTTTTTATCAGCACAGTACAACTGGTCTGACATACTAGGATCCAGACACATGCTCGACTAGCATATGTCCGAATCACAAAACATCGAACACACATACACAAAAGCGTTTAACATCAACAAGCGCTTCCGTGTATGTGTGCCTGTTTCGTAGATCAGACTACAGTGCGGGTAAGGGAAAATTCTCTTTTCCCCACTGTAGTGTGATCTCGGAGTGAGAATAATAAAGTAGGGGGGTGGGGGGTGCAGGGGGGCAAAGCCCTCCTGCAGAAACGTAGATTGTTTGTTTTGAACTACACATACAGAGAAGCGCTTTTCGATGTTACGTGCTTTTGTGTATGTGTGTTCGATGTTTTGTGATTCAGACATATGCAAGTTGAGCATGTGTCCCAGACCTGACATACTATAGTCACTTGGAAAGTTTTCACCGAGCACACAAATTAAGACAATACTGTCCATACTGCATAGATAGCAACCATTCAAATCTATAGTTTTCATCACATGAAGCCTCTGTTTTTCCATCAATACATCAGACACTCAGCAAAACAAATGCATACCATGCCTATGACATCAATCACAGTCTGATGGTGATATTATCTGTCTCTCACTGTACCTAATTAATGGCTGTCCTTTCATTCAGGTGCTTGCCATCATCACAGAAAGAGGTGTCTGACTCCCTGTATGAGGTGTGACAGCACTAACCACATACAGTATGGAGAGACTTACATTTAAATCGGGGTCTATATTAAATTCTCGAAAGCTGACAATGTTGAATCTGACATTGTCGACACAAGAATAGCGAAACTGCAGAACATCGAACAAGTAAACGGAAATCTCCATAAGGGGAGATTTCCATTTACTTCAATGTAGTGCAGTCTCGGATTTGGTATATTTAAGTAGCGGGGGGGGTGTGGGGTGCAGGGGGGGCTTTCCCCCTGCCTACACCATTTCATTTTTTTGTTGTTTTTATTTTTTTTCTGAACATTCGATGTTTTAACAGTTCGATCACTAAAGGTCGACCTTTAGTGATTCAAACTGTTAAATATTCGATGTTCTAATATAGACCCCTTAAATTGGACCAGCAATCAAGACTTGCTACACTTATTCTGTAGGGAGTACCACATCTCTGTTGAGGCTCTGAACTGATTCGACCTTTCAAATCTAATGATAGGTGTTATTTTATCAAAGTCTTAAGAAATTACATTGATAGAGTAATGGAATGTATTACATCCATCAGTGACTGTCATGTACCCCACAGTTGTCATGCACTTCACAAAGCGCATCAACAAGTTGAGAGAATGGAATGTCTCATCATGAAAACATTTCACAGATGTTATTATGCTTAACTAGTGTGATGAACTCTGACTGGTTATTTTTGGTCAACCATTAAAGGTAGCATCACCCAAAATTGCATTATACATATTGTTGATGCTAGGTGACAAAGTTTAGCATTTCAGTGATGTTGACTGCACAGTTAATATGAACGTATGAACATCTGAAGAAAGAGTGAAGGAATGTGACAGTGAGCACAGGGAAAATGGATGGGTTTGTTAGCCAATGCATTTGATCAACCTTTTACATTTAAACAAAGATGTCTTAATTTGCCATTGTACTTTCATAAGTATTGTTTACAGTACTTATAGGATAATATAATTTTTCAATTGTTCGAAACATCTACACTGACATGTGAAACTTACAGTGAGAGTAATAATACCCGAATAACTATTACAAGTGGCCAGATGTATTATTTTCAGCTGATGGGAAAATAGCCATGAAAAGCCTGTCATGATATAAACAAAGAAAAACATTGAAACAATTTTTGAGTCAAATATGATTGAGCAAGTAGCCAAATGCATGTTGGGGCATTGTTACTGAACCATAGATGTCTGAATGTACAATACACATGTGATAGTATGTGCAACTCAGAGGTGGGGAATGTTGTGATGAGGAATACATGTCAGGTATGGAAACATAAGTTGTAACAGTGGAGTTTGGCTTTTGCAGAGCAACTTGGGAGACTTGTCTGATTTACTGACCTGGTCAGAGTAACATGATAAGCAAAATGATGTGTAAAGCATGGAATCAAATCCTACACCCTTAACCAGGGGAAGCAGCTGATTAAGAGTAGAAAACAGTAATCTGCTAAGAAAACTGAGATCTCTCCAACTGAGATCTATCCAAACTTATTTACATCTAGATCTAGATTTGGATCAAGATGTAGACATAATTATACTTGCTTGTGTATTTGTGAGTGTGTACATACATGTATATGTATTGTCTCACACACACACACACACACACACACACACACACACACACACACACACACACACACACACACACACACACACACACACAATCATATTGATATATAATGCATAATGACCATATATGTACAGGCACATGTAAATAAATATATAGACATAGATTTAAACACATTGAAATGTGGAATAAATGAGTTTGTTAGCAACAGCCAAAGTAGATAGTTGCTGACACTCGACACATCAACCACCTTTCAATGAAAGATCATTTAGTCAGATAAGCATTTAAAAAATATGTTGTGCCTTTGTTTTTGGAGGGGGGCATGTCACTGCTGCTTTTACATATTAAGTCTGATATCACACAACAGTGGGGAAAAGGGAAAACTCCATAAAACCCAATGTAACATGTTCCCACATTAAGTGACTTCTTAGCCAACTGGCATACCACTCAACTTCTTAGCTCAAGAAATGTGTACATTAACAAACTAATGGTGGGCCACAGGCATATAAATAGGGTCAAAATTTACATATTGTTCTATAAACTTCTAAAGTTGCTGGAATAACAGGATTTTCATTAGCATGCATTATCTAAATTATAAAAAGTGTGAAACTGATGTCAGTCATTATTTACTGACTTCAGTCATCAATGATTTGCTAGAAAAACACAAATTTTATGAGGAGCATACCAAAAATATGAGGAAAAAATACTGATATTCTGCAAAAATGTGGATATCTGAAAAGAAACCTGCTGATCAGTGGAGAAAGACAGAAAATTCACGTGTAGACCAATAATAAAAGTTTAAAGAAAGTAACTGATTTCAATATGTGTGTGTGTGTGTGTGTGTGTGTGTGTGTGTGTGTGGGCGTGTGCGCATTTGTGACCAACTGTATATATATGCTACTTATTCATTTATTATACCATTCATAACCATGTTAGTGCTCTGGTCCAAAGACAGCATAGTCTATATATCTAAATGGGCCCCCTTCACATGGTCGACTTTTCAGAAAGTGGACTTTCATATAGCCAAGACCATATGATCGACTTTCGAAAAGCTAACCATGGGGAACTGCTATCTCCATACAGTGCAGAACAGGAAAATGTCCTTCTTCCACACTGTAGTGTGATCTTGGAGTTGGTATATTAAAGTTACAGGGGGTGCGGGGTAGTATCCCCCCTGCTAACAGTTTAATGTAAGTGTTTGTTGTGTTTTATGTGTTTAGTTTACATGGTCGGCTTTTCGAAAGTCGATCATATGGTATTGGCCATATGAAGGTCGACTTTCTGAAGAGTCGACCATGAAAAGTAGACCCATCTAAATCTATCAATCTATCCATCTATAAATATACTGCAACCAACTAACCAACACAAGTAACAGCATACTCCACCAAACCTCCAAGATCAAAATGCTGCTCCAGTAGTCATAAACCTCAATTTTATTAAAAGTTTAAGTGCTTTCATTTAGTAAAGTATGAACTTCATCAGAAACTAATCACACACCCACCCACATCACTTCCTTTTCACATATTGTGATCTTTATACATATTATACTTTTTAGCACAAAGTGTTTCTTATGATTATCTGTTACACATTCTTCTGTATAAGTTTTTTCAACTTGTATATATGCTTTTTCAAACATGTCCTTTATCTTTGGGTAGTCATAATGATTTTTAGCTTTTTATTCTACATGCATATTGTTGTAAATAAGTGCTTTTATGTGTGCATCTCTTTAAATTTATTCACTGTTTTCGGCACCTTTTCCTGTTTAAAAAGGAAGTGATGTGGGTATGTGATTAGTTTCTGATGAACAAAATTGCTTAAACTTTTAATAAAATTGAGGTTTGTGACTACTTAAACAGCGTTTTTATCTTAGTATCTGTAAATATATAGAGTTACATGTACATAAATTGATATGTATGCCTATAAAGAAAATTAAATAAATAGTAAGTTGAACATAATGAGCAAAAGATAATTATCATAGCAGTAACATTAGACTAAAGCCCCTTACAGATTAAAGATAAATGTAGTGTGCTTTCTGTCATCAAAAAGAGATGCATCGTTTATATTAGGAATTGTGGCATCATACGCCACATATCACATGGCAAACTTTTGATTTAAATTGGACCACAGATATTTGCTTTACTAACCCATCTGGAGTGATATAATATGGGAATGAGATGGCATAATGGTCAGCATTAGAAGGTACAGGGTTACATAATTAACTCTGGTTATTATGTAGTGTTGCAATAGTCTGCAAACTGGTAGCCTAGTATTTACCTACAAACTATATTGACAGAAAGTGTGTGTGTGTGTGTGTGTGTGTGTGTGTGTGTGTGTGTGTGTGTGTGTGTGTGTGTGTGTGTGTGGGTGTGCTTGTGTGTGTGCTTGTGTGTGTGTGTGTGTGTGTGTGTGTGTGTGTGTGTGTGTGTGTGTCTGTGTCTGTGTATGGGTGTGAAGAGACACACACATGGAAGCAATAAGATACTCAGAAATATATTTTTGATAGGACTATTGTATATATTTATTTACATAAAAAATGTATAAGTAATATAAACAAGCAATGTAGATACCCAATATCAAACACCATAACAGTGGCTGTTGAAGTATGTCATGCATTTTGACAGAAACAGGTAAAATTTGAGCAAAAGTGTAAATAAAAAAATTGCAAAATGTAACAATAATAGTATCTTTTTCTTAAGTGGTATGCAAAATTATTCAGACTAAACACATCTTCAGCAAATGTCCCTAGTGAGGAACAATTGGTAATTTGTTAATATAAGTATGCAGGGGGAAGAAGGGTTAAGCAAAATGAAAGACAATAGTGAATGTCTATAAATACGGACACATGTTGACAGTGTGACATAACGATTGCTGCCTACTTAAAAAAAAAATGTACACACATTTGGATCAAGGTTGTTGTGCAAAAACAATCCCCCAGATTTATGAAGCCCTACACAGAGTGTAGGAATAGTGCAGGAGCTGCTACATGCAATATGGCCACAGAGCAATCCAGGATCGAGATCCCAGGATGTACATGAGCGCTTCTACACTATTCCTGCATGAACATCACTGCTATATGCTAATTACCTGATTTGCTGATGAAGCCATGCAAATGAGATGAATTAGTGATCCAGGAAGCAGGCAGTTGTCAGTGCCTGAACAGTGTACAAAGCAGAAATGTATTCAGCTGGTAGCTGAATACATTTCTGGAAATTAAAAACGGAGGCATGACAGCTCGAAAGACGACATATATTATAGTTAGAAGGCCAACTATATGTCACAAATTTCTTCTAAGTGTCAGACTGCACCTAACCATGTAGGTGCTCTAATATGGCTGTATAAGCATGAGAAGTAAATTACATCAAAAGGGGGTGTGTCATGCTTGCTGTAAGCACATTGGAGCTCTGTTGCCTGGGTTTGCGCATAGCTAAGCATAGCTAAGTGGGGGGGGGTGTCCTAATTAGCTTAGCTGTGCTTAGCAAAGCATGTTAGCAGCCAGGGCAGGCCATTTCCTTTTTAGCAATGTTTACACTCGCTTAACAGGTTTGCGCGGCATGCACTGGGACTTAAACAAACCAGAAAAATACCCACAGGAAATGGCAGCACTGTGTATATGAAAGCAAGGAGGTGTGTCTGAGGCTATATAGCCTAGTTTACCTTGCCTAAACTAGTGTGCATGGCACGCACCGGGATTTAAACCACAAAATTAAAAACGTGCAAGAAATGGCAAGTGGAACAAGAAAAAAAGGGAAATAGCAGAATAGAGGCACTCAAACACAAATAATAGAGCTGGCAGGTGGAATGTATCATACCCAGCCAATCACACAGGCAGCATCTGCAACACACCACTATAAACTATGCAAACACCTTTTAATCTGTTTTTTCCCACAAACTCTACACCACAGGTGTACACAGATGGGAACTTTTTCCTGACAAAACTAACACAATGTTAGGGGCTGCTGTCACTCTAATACACCAGTATGTGCAACAGGCTGAGGGTGGTGAAGAGGACCATGCTGACAACTGCCACAGGCTTATGAGGAGGAGGAATAGAGTGTTCAGGCCCAGGGTAACCTGCCGGGTGCTACATGATCTGTAGATAGTAGAGCACTGCAGGGTGGACAGGGACATACTGCAGCAAATTGTGTAGCTGTGCCAGCCTTGCCTCACATCCAGAACAAAAAGAGGGGAACTCATCCCAGTGGATACCAAGGTATGTGTAGCTTTAAGAATATTAGCTACAGGTACTTTCCAAGGAGCAACTGGGGATATCATCGGGGTCTCACAAGCATCTGCATCCAGGATACTCCACCAGTTCCTGAATGCCATGCAAACACATGCCTTGGAGCACATTAAATTCCCCAGCACCCATGAGGAGCTGACTGGCAATATGCATCTCTTCCATCATGTAGCAGACTACCCATTGGTACTAGGTGCCATAGACTGAATGCACATCCACATCAAAGCACCACCTGGTGACCTGGGTAGGGTCTACATAAATCGCAAGGGATTTGACTCCATCAACTGCCAGGTCATGTGTGATGCCCATGGCATTATCGTGAATGTGTGCTGGCTGCCCTGGAAGCTATCACAACTCCCACATCTGGCATTCCACACAGCTCATCAGTGGTTTGCCAGGGGGGACAGCCCATATGGCCATTTAGTGGGGGATGCTGACTATGCACTGGAGCTGTGGATGATGACACCCATCAGAAATGCACACACACCCACACAAGAATGCCATAATGAGGCACACACACAAACCAGGATCATTATAGAGCACGTGTTTGGGATGCTCAAGTCATGATTACACTGCCTTGATACATCTGGGGGAGCCTTGCAGTACTCTCCAGCCACATGTGCACACATGGTTATAGTATGTGCCATGCAACACAATATGATCATGTGGAAACAGCTGCAACAGGAACAAATGGGGAAGGGCCACGCAGCCCCCTGCCATTGCCAATGCCTCCACAGGCACAGAGTGATTTGGAGGAGGAACATCCTGAGCCTGCCCCTGTAGTCAGACAGAGGCTTACCCAGTATGCCCTGGCCTTGGCAAAGAGGCAACGCATAGCACATACACTGACACTGTAGGGCTCCAGGGACTGATCTCTCTCTCTGACTCACATATACAGTAAAATGGATGCAAAACATCACACCACTTATACCTGACCATGTATAGGGAGTGTACTGTGTGCATCCAACATAGTCAGAACCTCAAGTACCACCCTCACAACAGCTGCAGGCACAAGGTAAGCCAGTGTCTGTAACAAATTAAAATAATGGGGTTGACTTTTCTGATAGCATATGTATGGTATTGATCAAGCATGTAAGGGAATGGGGTGGCTAGCTGGGATAGCAGCAGATAACTGACAGCTCTGTGGGACAGCAGGATGTGTATCCCCAGTACTTCCCTACCCACACCATGTAGTACCACCCGAGTCAGCAAATACCACTGCAGTATATGTGGTGAGCCAAATAACTGGGGGGGCATAGGTCACATGCATGGATGTCAAAGTGGGGGTCCCATACCCACCACCATCTGCACACAGCTGATCAGCTGCAGACCACCATATAGAAATGCCTGGCAAAAGCCCCCACATGGCAACACCCATGAAATCTCCATCCACAGACTTTTACACAGTGATATCAAAGCAGGTCTGGCAGTGACAGTATGGCTTTGAAAGGTAAAAAGTCTAAAACTACAAATATCTATGCCTGAACAATCTGACCTGTGGTTGATACTGTTATGCATGTAGTCTGAAAGACAGGGCTCACCACCATGCTATATGGGACCAAAATGCTAAGCAAATATCAGCACAGTCTGTGCAGATGTGTAACGTGTACAGTCACGTCACCCCCCCCCCCATAGTCCCATAGAAATGCAATAACATGTTCCTAGACTTAAGCAGCATCTAGCTGTCACCCAGACTGAGGGCACAATAGTAACAAAAAGCAATTGTCTGTAACAGCCACAGTCAACTTACTAGTGCTATCCCAGGGGTGCCTCCTGCCGGCAGCCTGGGAACATATGATCATCAGAATGCACTGCCCTGCTACAGATGGCCTGCATCTGTCACACCCGGCCTACAGGCCTCTGGCAAATGCTTATGCCTCACCCACAGTGCCCTTTAGGGAGTGTCATGGGATCCACAACGCCAACATAACACATTCCAAAAAATTTCAAAGAAAGGCCATGTTGACAGCTGCTAGGAGCAAACCTGCCAGCATCAGGGAGCCAGAAATCGGGACAAAGCCATGAATAATGGGGTGATGAAGGTCCAAAGAGAAGGACACATGTGAAATACTGCTCTAATAATGTTACAAAAGTTGATGGAATGATTTGTAGTGGCATAGAATGTCTGATGGGTGCAAAGTCTGAAACTGCAATGTCAACTGTCTGTAATATCTGACTTCAACCCTGAGTCACTTGCAAAACACTTTTGCTGGAAAACCACACTTGTTTGGGTAACCAACAAGATATATGAGTCATGGGTGTGAACTCATATATGGATGTGATACCCTGTACAGTCGACAGGCAGGGATAGGAGTTTAAACATGGGAATGCACCCACTGCAGGCAGGCCTAACCGTGGAAGATGGTGACATGTCTGCACCCACAAAACCCTGGGCCACAGTCATGGGGAGTAACTCACCCCTCCCTGGTCACTCATCCTATGCAACATCCTGACCCCAACATGTGGCCATCCAAACAAAATGAGGTGGGCCATACATATATGTGTGACAAACACACACCTCCAGGCTGGTCAAACAGTTTGACACACACAAGACCCCCCAAGTGCAGTCAACCATTGAGGACAGCCCAATGCAAAGTACTGGTAGCTATAGCCAAACATATGTGCCCAGGACACATATCCTATCCTCTACAAATATATATGGAGTCTGCCTGTCACCCTGATCCTATCTGATTTATATTATCCATATGTGGACTGGAAATCAGACCAGGCCAGAACATAAATGCACAAAGATTCCATCATTGTAATATATCACCGAGGTGCTGGACCATTTCAACAGCACCAGCAGTCAATTACTTGTAGGCACACCCCTCAACAAGCTGGATAGTGCAAGAATGTGTAGCATTTGGGCCATAAACCTTGTGTGTGCATCATCCATCCTGTATTCCGCTGGTAAATCATGTGATGATCTGAGGAGGTATGTTACCAGGTACTGAAGCAGTACATGATAGTATCAAATGGCATATATGACAGCTGTCTGCTAAAACCAGCCCTGTAACCCTTGCAACCCATGCATTACTGAGAGAAAATGTCACAATCATTGTATGGCCCATTGTCCCCACATTTTGAAAGACCATCTCCAGATAGTCTGCTCCAATAGGTTAACAGGTATGGCTGCAGCACAAAACAAACAGGATTGGAGCATAACAATCCCTGGAATGGAGTCCCTCATGTACTATAGAAGGACACACTGGGCATGCTCATACACTTAGAGAAATGTCAGTAGGTTCAAGGAATGAACAGGCCTTCCCCACCCAGTGCACTTTCCATTGCCCCACCTTAGCAATCCTAAAGATGTCTGCCACCATACAAGTAACTTTTGTTAAAGCCAGCCCCATAATTTCTGTATAGCAAGATAGTACAAATAACTAGTTAAGTAGGAGTTCTGATCTTAGTCCTGGCAAATGTAAAAGTGTGTGTGTGTGTGTGTGTGTGTGTGTGTGTGTGTGTGTGTGTGTGTGTGTGTGTGTGTGTGTGTGTGTGTGTGTGTGTGTGTTCACAACTAAAAGCTTTTGGGTCCATTCAAACTTAGTACACCTCCCCTTTCCCCACTTTAGCAGTCCTGCAGATATCAGTCATCTTAGATGTGCCTTCCGTCAGGTCTCAGCCTTTTAAGCTCTGTGGCACGTGCGATAACTGCATAACATGATGGTTCAAATCACTATTTAGGTAGGAGTTCTCATCTCAGTCCTAGCAAATATGGAGGTGTGTGTTTGAGAGTTGTGTGTGCAAGACTCAGGGAGTTGTGTATTTCTTTATAGGTGAAAAAGTTTTATGCTATTACCACACACAATACTTCACAGTGTCCCACCTTATCAGTCCAGATAATGTCAGTCCCTTATCAGCAACCTTGGCCAACTGTCAGGCCCTTAAGCTCAGATATTCATGTGATAAATGCTTAACACTATTGTACAAATATCCAGTTTGACAGGGATTCTACTCTTCTGGCAAATGTGTGTGTGTGGATATGTATGTATTTTGATATGTTTCCCACCTACTGCCCTACTTTATCAGTCCTGCTGATGTCATTCCCCATATCAGCACCTTTGGCCAGCTCTCAGCCCAGTATGCTTTGTAGTGCATGTGGTAACTATGTAACACTATGATACAAACCACTAGTTAGGTAGGGTTTCTACTGTCACATCTGGCAAGTGTCTGTTCGTAGGACAAAGTATTTTGATAGGTTAAACACTCACTGCACTACTTTATCAGTCCTGCTGATGTCATTCCCTTTATAGGTTCACAAGTGTGTAGTAGGTAATGGCCCAGGAGCCTTAACAAGCCTAGCACATAGAAGGGCCCTGCCATCGTGCCACCCAATGTTATGTCCCAGTGCCTGTATCATGTATAGCCACTGCAGTGATCCTTGGGTTAAAATGTCTATTACCCATCCACTCATCAAGATTTCTCTGGAACAGCGTCAGCTAGGTGATCTGCATGACATGTATGGGAAGCATATTCCAGGACAGGTGCAGTCTCTTGGTGAGGGACCTGTCCCACCAGCATGTTGTGGTGATTGTGGTACTGAGGTAAAGGTCTCTACAGTGTGTGGTGTGGATTTATTTATATGTAGCATTTCTAAACCAGCTGAGTCAGCCATGGCTTTGTAAGTCAAGCACAGATAGCTGCTAACTAGGTGAAATGACACAGAGAATAGTTTGGGTCTGCTGAGTCTGTTTGTTTAGGATGTGTTCTTAATGACTAGGAACCCCCTTATGAGGTGATTCTGTGGCTTCCCAGCTGTAGCAGGTGTCTAGTGAGGTACATGGCATATGGGCCATAATACTTGAGGAGTGGCCTAATAAGGGACTAGTAGACAGAGATCATTACCTCTGTCTTCCTGGATGCAAAACCCTTGGTAATGCAGTGTGGCATATAGAAGGACAGCCTGACCACAGTGGCAATGTGGTGCTTGAACGAATTGTTACTGCCAACCTGTGTCCCCAGATCTATTATAATGCATAGAGTGTTCATTGGGCTCCCACTGGTGTGGTACTTACAGGGAATTGAATGTTTTACCAAGGGGGTGATGATGCATATTGTGGTGTTAAGCTTCTGGGCATGGTTTCCACATCACTCAGTGGTCTCAGTGAGGCCTTTCTGTGGGATGTGTGCATCACTTGTGGAGTTAATGATAGCTCCCAGCCTGCAGTCCTCTGTGAACTTGGTCAGCCAGAGTTCCTCTTTGTTGGGCTGGACACCTGAGAAGTAGATGCTAGACAGGACACTACCCAGTACTGATCCCTGTGGGACTCCACTTGTGACTGCTTGCCAGTCTGACCTGGAGTTTGCCTCTGTCATACTTGTGTGTTCTGTGAACCAGTTTGCAAAACAAACAATGATATATGGGTTGATGCCTAGATTGTGGGGTTTATCAATAATCCCTCACTGAGGAATGGTATCACAAGCTTTGGAGAGATTGATGTAGGCTGTATGCAGTGCCTTACTGTCATACTGAGCCCTGGTGACTCAGGCAAAGACGTTAACCAGGTTGAGCAGGCATGATCTGCCATTCACAAAACCAAACTGTGTGGGTCCAGAGTTAAGAGATCATCTATACCTTGGTCAATCAGGTCCCTAATTATGTGGTCCATACTCCAACATAGTAGACTTGTCAGGCTAAGGAGCCAATAATCCCCAGAGTCTGTAGATGCTGCCCCTTTATGGAGAGGGATGACTGTAGAAGTGTGCCATGTTTGAGGAAAAAAGCCTGAGGTGAGGCTGTGACTGACCAGGGCACACAGATTTGGTCCAAGGTCACTTTGTATGTCATGTAGAAAACAGCCATGGATATGTTGGTGTCCCATGGAAGCTGTATTCTTGCCTGTGGACAATGCAGGTCTAACCTGGCCTGCAGTACTGTTGGGTGCCTGCCATTCATCTGCCATTGTGCTTGTACACTTGTGGGGGGAAAGAGGCATAAATCTGGCACTGAATGTGTTGCCAAGACTGTGGCCAATATCTGTTGTCTCAGGATAGGAATTAACATTGAGCAGTAACTTACAACACTAGTGTTTAATGCTGTGGAGGTTGTTGATATAACTATCAAAGGCTTTTGTGATGTCAGTGTCTGCTGCATTTCTGCCTTCATAGATGCCTGTAGGGGATTCCATGAGGGATCCAAAGTTGTGTTTGAGGCTAATAAGGGAGTTCAACAGTCATGGGACACCACCATTTTCTGCAACAGTGTCCTCCTTCTGTTGTATATTTTAGTAATGGAAGGGGACCATCACATTGTCTCCCAGTGTTTGGATGGCAGTGTCTGGGTTCTGTTGGCTATGGCTAGTACCATGCATTCTTGTACCTGTTTGTACAGTGCATATGTGCATGATTCAACAGTCATGCAGCTATTTCCCATTGCCATGGGTGCAGTGAGGTCATCCACTCCTGTATTTATGGCTGCAAAGTCAGCTTTGGAGAGGTTTTGCAAGGTGATTACATTTTTGGGGGTGTGGCTGAGATGTTGAGCTCCATGTTGATTACAGCCTGTGTGGATCTCACCAGGTAGGGACTGATAACTGTTGAAGAGTAACAGTCCCATATTTAACTAGTCAACAAAGGTCAAGTTTGTTGCATCCTCTACCAGGGGTCAGTATGAGCCAGTCCAAGGCATTGGAAATGATTAATTTCAAGAAGTTTTGGGCCACTGTACTGGCACTTGGCTACTTTCCCCAGGTGATGGAGGGGTAGTTGAATTCTTCTACTATGTCAGTGTTGTGTTGTATCTTCATAGATGGCAGGGTGTTGAGGAATGTGCATTGACAGTCTAGGGACATAGATATGGACCCATAGCAAGCTATGGTCTCCAATGCATTATGCTGGGATCCTATCCTGGAGGTGTTCCTATCCATAATGAATATGGAGACAACACCACATGTGGAGGTGTGGTGTGGTCCATGTTTGGGTGCTGACAGCTGTGGAATGTGTTATAGCCTTTATTGCAGGACTGGTGTCTGCTGCTGTGAACCACCTCTTCATTGCACAGAAATGTTACCTCTGAGGAGTGCTTTTAGTGACTGCATCCTGACAGTTAGATGTCTACTGTTGAGCAGCATGACCAGCAGACTGGATACATGTCTAGCTGTTATGGTGGTAATTACATTTGGAACACTGTCTAATAAGGCATTATAGGGGTGGCAAGACACTTAGCCAGTACTTGGAAACCCAGGGCTGACAGATGTAAGACATCTGTGGCAAGTCATTGAGGTCTGTCAATCATGTTATCCCAAGAAGAGTGATACTGGATCCCCTGACAATGACACAAAACATGTAAGCCAATGTTGCAGTCAATCATCTGTTAGTACTGCAGCATCATTCTGGGTGATGGCAGTAGACTGCACAGGGCTACTGTCACACCTGCCTGGGCCACATAATCAGAGAGTTCAGCCATGTCTCTTGTCATGTAGTCCAGGGAGGTGTGCCCCAGGTCATTTACATCCACATGGATACTGAGTGATACTTGAAGTTGTTGTGGAGGGCCATGATTGGCTGTGTTATGTTTTGGATACTGGCACATGATAGATATTTGACTGCTACCTGCTCCATATTCAACTTAGAAAGTGGGAGATGTGTGTGCTTCAGTATTGAGTTACCCATGATCACTGTATTGTGCAAGGTCGTTAGCCTTAAGAGCTTAGGTTGAGGGGCACACTGTCTAGGTGAAATATGTGTCCCTTGGCATGTGCTATGTTGTGGTGTCTGAGTGTGTGTCTGCCTTGCTGGTCTGTGCTGTTTGTGTAAATGTCCATTGAGTGCCTCTGTGAAGGTGGGTATGTAGCTTTTCACTGTATGTCATGGCTGTCAAAGTGGGTGTCAAGCTGAGGTATGTGTTCCACATGGTGTGGTGCAGGTGTTGATCTTATCCTCTTGAACTGCTATTCCAGTCTTTGCTGGAGAGTGCATATGTCCACAGTGGGTGATATACGAGTAACTCTCACAGGTCTGAGTGTTTGTAGTTTAGAAGAGAGGGTTGTCTGTGGACATGAGGCAGTTGCAGCACTGCCTCAGAATGAACAAGTGCACAAGGTTAATGGGTGAAAGCACAGAAAACTGCACTTCAATCATACCAGGAGGGATGGACATATCTAGTAAGTACTGGGGCTAATTCTGTGATGAACGAGTATTGCTGATGGTTCCAGGTGTGCCACACTTATTGATACAATAACCTGGTGAAGTGCCAAGCTATAATGCTATTTGAAGTGCAAGACAGAAAGAACTAGCACAATGTAAGGGTGAAACTGAAGGCAGATTTTCTGCCACCTGTAATACTTTACCTCTGCTGTACAGTTATCAGCAGCTTTGGCCATTTGAAAGTTCAGTAAACTCTGTAGCGCATGTGGTAACTGCATAACACTATAGTAGACATAACTAGAGAGGGAGGAGTTCTGATTCCAATACTGGCAAGTGAGTGTATGTGTGAGAATCATGTACTGTCTGGCTTATACCATTTTTGACTTGTGTACAGCCCTTCACACTTCCCCTCACCCAAATTTAGTAGTCCTGTTTATGTCATCCACCTTAGAAATACCTTTGGACGAGGTGAAACCGTATAAGCTCTGTAGCACATCTGATAATACCATAGCACTATAGTAGAAATGGCTAGATAGGCAGGAGTTCTAATCTTACTACTGGCAACACTTTGGATGTGTGTTTGGTTGTGTGCGGATAATGTAATGTGTGCGTTTTACCATTTTTGGCCTGTGTGCTACCCTTTACACTTCTCCTCACTACAATTTAGTAGTCCTGTTGATGTCATCCACCTTAGAAGTATCTTTAGGCTAGGTGAAAATGTATAAGATCTGTGGGACGTCTAACTGTAGTACTATAGTAGAAATAACTAGATAAGCAGGAGTTAGAATCTCACTACTACCAATAGTTTGGATGTGTTTGTGTGAGTATCAGGTAGTGTGTAGGTTGTACCATTTTCAACTTCTGTACAACCCTTTACACTTCCGCTCACTCAATTTAGTAGTCTTGTTGATGTCATTCACTTTAGAATTACCTTTGGACTAATGAAAATATATAAGCACTGTGGTGCATCTGATAACTGTGTAGCATGGTAGTAGAAATAACTAGATAGGCAGGAGTTCTAATCTCATTACTGGCAACTGATTGGATATGAGTGTGTGTTTGTGTGAGAATCATGGAGGGTGTGGGTTATACCATTTTTGACATGTGTACTACTCTTTACACTTTCCTTCACACCAATGTAGTAGTCCTGTAGATGTCATCCACCTTAAAAGTACCTTTGGAATAGGTGAAAATGTATTAGCTCTAGGGCTTATCTGATAACTGTGTAGCACTGTAGTAGAAATAACTAGATAAGCAGGAGTTCTAATCTCACTACTGGCAAATGTTTGGATGTGTGTGTGTGTTACTGTGAGAATCAAGTAGTGTGTGGGTTATTCCAGTTTTGACTTGTGTACTACCCTTTACACTTGCCCTTACTCCAATTTAGTAGTTCTGTTGGTGTCATCCACCTTAGATGTATCTTTGGATGTGGTGAAAATGTATAAGCTCTGTGGTGCATCTAAAAACTGCATACCACTATAGTAGAAATAATTAGATAGGCAGGAGTTTTAATCTCACTACTGGCAACACTTTGGATGTGTTTGTGTGAGAATCATATAGTGTGTGAGTTACACCATTTTTTACCTGTATACTACCTTTTACACTTCCTCTCACTCCAATTTAGTAGTCCTGTTGATGTCATCCACCTTAGAAGTACCTTTCACTCTAATTTAGTAGTCCTGTTGATGCCATCTACCTTAGAAGTACCTTTGGACTAGGTGAAAATGTGTAGGATTTGTGGCGTGTCTGATAACTGTGTAGCACTATGGTAGAAATAACTAGATAGGCAGGAGTTCTAATCTTGCTACTGGCAACTGTTTGGAAGTGTTTGTCTGTGAATCATGTAGTGTGTAGGTTGTGCCATTTTGACTTCTATACCACCCTTTACACTTCCCCTCACTCCAATTTAGTAGTCCTGTTGTCATCCATCTTAGAAGTACCTTTGGACTAGATGAAACTGTATAAGCTCTATGGCACATCTGATAACTGTGTAGCATTGAAATAGAAATAACTAGATAACCAGGAGTTCTGATCTCACTACTGGCAACTGTTTGGATATGTGTGCGCTTGTGTGAGAATCAGGTAGTGTGTGGGTTACATCAGTTTTGACCTGTGTACCACCCTTTACACTTACCCTCTCTTCAATTTAGTAGTTCTGTTGATGTCATCCACCCTAGAAGTACCTTTGGACTAGGTGAAAATTGATAAGTTTGGTGGTGCATCTGATAACTGCATATCACTATAGAAGAAATAACAAGATACACAGGAGTTCCAATCCCAATACTGGACCATTGAGTGTGAGGATCATATCTTGTGTGTCTGGAATATCCAGATGTTTGCAACCTATATGTGGTCAGAAGTGGTCTGTGTTCCTTAAGATTGCCCATGTATGTGATATTGTAGCCAAATAGGCCACAGTGAGTGTACTGACACATATGGCTGTGTCAGGTATCATACCTGACTGAAACACCATGCTGATATGACATCTGCCACCCTCTGAGGTGGCCAGCCTTGTAGGTGCAATACATGAGTCCAGATGCAAAGGATGGAAGAGGTGTGGACATATTGCGGTCCCAATTTGTATGTGTCAGAAATACCTTGCATCTTAACAGTAGTGTGTACAAAATTTATATACACTGTATGCCAGTAATGTATCACACATGTCCCTACTTTAAACCATTTGTCCAGCCCATTTTGCTGGCCTCTGTCCAGATGTCTTGCACTAACAAGTTGTGAAGTATGCTACAGCAGTGTTGAATTCATCTCAGATAGGCCCCAGTGGTGACCAGTGTGATGCAATGCAGTTAATCGCCCACAACTGAACATGCACATAAAGCAATATAGCTATTACTGATAGTTGTGTGCATTGTAATTTGCATACCCTTCACATGCCTAGGGTATTGCTGGGCCACAACAGAACAATGTCATACTCACCAACTTCAGGCTGCTGTCCCATATGCAGACCAGATGGTCCTAGGTAATTGTTAGAGGGAGGTATTGTCAGCAAACTCACATGTGGCCTTGGTACAGGATGGATGCAGCATGTCTGCACATTTACAGTACAAACCCCAATAATACACAATGTCTCATTATCACCATAGACGTGCAGCTCTGTGCATTAGAACCCCCCATCTAGAACTGCAATAGGACCTGACACATGGATGTAGATACAATACAGATACAAGTATGTCCGATACATTAGTATACTAATCCCCACTGGGCCCTTACCTGCACACTCCCTGTCCATTGTGTAGGTGCCACCCACTTCCAGCATGGTGGCCTCTGTACCCTGGTGTTGTACTGATGTGTGTGCCCCAAGGTTGGTGGGAGCTCATATGCTATACAACTTGGTTGTGTGATGGATGACAAAGAGAAATGTGACGTCATTTGCATGATGTGGCGATGACTGTATCCAAGGGTGACAGAATGCTCATTGCAGCAAATTTTCCCTTAGAACTGCTCTGCTAGGAACCTAAACAGTTTACACCTACACTAAAAAGTGCAGCACTTGTTCCAAATAGCTTTTTCCTAAAAAGCTCAGCACTTGTCTTATAAGCATATCCCTTGTCTTATAAGCATTCCCTTTGCAGGTCAAGCACTCCTATTTTATACAAATCTCTCACTAGCAAAACCCCCCAGGAGTGCCCACTTCCCTGCTAAGCCCACTACTTTTCTGTCTCATACCAACTCATAATTCTTTCTAGCATGTCGAAGGGTCAGATGTTGGCGTCCTCTCCTGCCCAGTTGGTGAATCTGGGAATTCTGAAACAATGTTACAATTGCCTCATGTACACGGACAACCCTCTCCTCCTCCCACGTAACACTAACACTTGTGAGAGATGCAGCTATTTAGCCAGACTGGAGGCTGAGCTCTCTCAACTCAGGACTGGCAAGACCAGGCAGGAGGAGAAGGCAACTACACACACCACAATACCAGTCTCACATAACTCAACCACACCACTGAATCAAACACATAAACACACTAAGACATACTCGGAGGCTCTGAGTAAAAATTTACCTAAACAGCAGAGTCCTCTAAAGCAGACACCCAAGCAACTGCAAACTCAATACACCACACAAACAACACATAAACAACAAAATCAGTGTGCAAAGCAGTCACTGCCCTTAAGGCCAAATACAACACCAAACATACTTGTCATAGGTGACTCCATAGTCAGACACACTGACGTCCCACTCACCAGACTGAGTAAGGAGAAGGTCACAGTAAGCTGCCTGTCGGGCGCTAGAATCCGCCACATAACACAAGCACTCAGGTCTCTCAACAGCAGGTACAAACGACTCAGTCATTGTCCACGCTGGTGTCAACGACCTGAGACGTACCTCCTTGGACTACATGAAAGAGACATTGAGGAGCTCTCTGATTATGTAGCCCAGGCAGGTATGACCCTGACCTTGAGCAGTATCCTACCTTCACCTAGAATGATGCCACAATACAGTGATAAGATGATCAGCTTTAATAATTGGCTTAAATTCTGGTGTCATTCAAAGGGGATCCAATGTCTGTCTGCCTGGGATGACATGCTGGACAAGCCACGCTGCTTCGCAAGGGACGGCTTGCACCTGTCACACCTAGGCTTCCGGATATTGGCAAAGGCTCTTGCCACCTCCATAGTGCCTTTTTAGGCAAGGCTCAAATTCTAAACCTACCACCCTAGAACACAAAAAAGGAAAAAAACTAAGGGTAATGCTGCTCAATGCCAGAAGTCTCAATCTCAAGATGCACGCACTCAAGACCCTTCTCAGTATGGAGAACATCGATATCTGTGCTGTGACAGAAACCTGGTTCAAGGCTCCTGAGAGCACCCCAGCACTATCAGGTTTCACCTCATATCATGCGTTCTGGCCCCAAAATCCGGACAACATCAAGAAAGGAAGGGGGGGTGTCCATATTCATAAAGGACACCCACACCTCAAGGTTGGTGGCAACGCATGATGCATCGGAGACCATCCAGGTGCAATTAACCATAGGCAAGACTGCTCTGCAATTTGTAGCATGTTACAGGCCACCCTCTCAAACTCAGGAACCTCACATGGCCTTCCTGAAAACATTGGAGGGGATAAATGTATCTCCAAACACCATCATACTAGGTGACTTCAACTACCCTAATATAGACTGGGAACACTACTCAAGCCCAAACACTCTAGCCCAAAGGTTCCTGGAGTTCATAAACTCAAATGCCATGGAACAACTAGTCACCATCCCCACAAGAGGAGAAAACATACTTGATCTCATCATCACGAACATGGGATCACAATGTTCAACACTGGAAGTATACCCTCACTGGTGAGATCAGATCATAAACTAATCTCGCTGGAGGTCCTCATCCGCCCCACCTGAAATAAAAAGACCACAGTGAAAAACTTCTCAAAAGCCAACTTCACACTTCTAAAACTAGTGTGGTCTCCTTTAAGGCCCCTGAGCCAGTGGTATACATTACTCAAACCGCTGAATCACTTACAAATGCCTTCTACCAGCACCTACAGGACTGCATGGATCAGGCAATCCCAAACAAAACTAAGACTCTTTGTACCAAAGGCAAGCGTCCAGTCTGGTGGACCCCAGCCATAAACAAGCTCTACAACAAAAGGAGGAAGCTACTACAAGATAGAGCAAAATCATTGAAAGGTAAGACACCTTTGATCATTATAAGTAAAAACTAAGAGCTCTCATAAAATCATCCAAGGCAAATTTTGAGAGAAAAATCGCCAAGGACTCAAAAGACAATCATAAGGCCTTCTTTAGCTATGTTAGAAACCTAGGAGGAAACTCCCAGATATGCTCAGAATTAGTTCAAAATGATGTGAAGATTACTGAACCTACACACATTGCCAACATACTGGCTGACAGATTCAGTGCAAACTTCTCCCCCCCCCCCAAAGGAGAGATATCTATACCAGAGGATTGTAGCCCCTAAACTTCTCCAACACACAGGTGAGAACTGCTCTCTCCAAAGCAAAAAAACACAGCATCCATGGGACGGATGGTGTCCCGGCTGTGTGCTCCACAAACTCAATGAGGAATTAAACCCGCAGTTAGGACAGCTGTTTAATCTTAGCCTCACCTCAGGATACGTACCCAAGGAGTGGCGCATGGCGACTGTGGTCCCACTTCACAAGGGCGGTGCCTCCACCGACCCTGGAAATTACCACCATTAGCTAGACAAGCCTTATCTGCAAAGCCATGGAGAGGATCATAATGGAACTCATAAATAAAGACATAGGGAACTTGCAGACTTTGGATGCAACCCAGTTTGGCTTTGTCAAAGGCAGATCATGCCTTTTAAACTTGGTTGACTTTTTCGAGACAGTCACCAAGGCCATTGATGAGGGAAAGGCAGTCCATACAGCCTACCTTGACCTGGCAAAGGCCTTCAACACAATACCCCACTCAGGTATCATCGAAAAACTCATCAGCTTGAATGTAAACCCATACATCACAAGATGGGTTGCAAACTGGCTAAGTGACAGAACCCACAGGGTCAGAGTCGCTGGAGCCATGTCAGACTCAAAGCCTGTCACAAGTGGTGTCCCACAGGGCTCAGTCCTGGGCCCACTCTTGTTCGGCATCTACTTTTCTGAAGTACAAGCAAACGCAGGAGGGTTATGGCTGACAAAGTTTGCAGATGACTGCAAACTGGGCGCCATAGTCGAAAACACATCTGACACAGATATCCTTCAGAAGGGCCTCACAGAAACGGATAACTGGTGCCAGAGCCATGGCCTAAAGTTAAATGCCAAGAAATGCATAGTCATACCCTTTGGGAAAAACAAGGTTACCCCTAGTTACCATATAGGTGGCAATCCACTGAGCACAGAAGAAGTCATCAGGGATCTGGGGACCCAGGTTGACAGTAGCCTTTCGTTTGTCACTCATGTTGCTAAAGTAGTTAGGAAAACCTTCTACATTGCCCACCTGATCATGAAGGGATTCACATCTAGATCAAGGGAGGTCATCTTCCCCTGTACTCATCACTCATTAGACCTATGATTGAGTGCAATGCCCCATTCGGAATGTATCTGACCCGACACCTGCAGCAGCTGGAAAGGCCCCAAAAGTTCCTCACCAAAAGACAAAGGGTCTCAAAATATGTCTTATGCTGCCCGACTGAAAGAACTCCAGCTCTATTTAGTCTCATACCGCTTGCTCAGAGGTGACCTGTGCCTGACATATAAGGCCATGTCAAACCCAGATTTGATGAATATGCTTCACCTCAAAAATCTAGATCCCTCAGAACCACAAGGGCGGAGACTTAAACCTTGACACGGTTATTAATAGAACGTGCTGGAGGGACAGATTCATCACCCAGAGACTCCCTATGCTGTGGAACAAAATCCCGGTACATGTGAGGCAGAGCACCTCGCTGGCCTTGTTCAAGAGGAATCTTGACCAATGGATGGGAGATCGCAGATATACCCCAGGAATTACTTCAGTGTCACTGCTTGACAGAGGCACAGCAAAATAACAGGCATAGTTTTATTCAAACTAAAGGGGTGGCGAAAGCCAAATAACTATGGGCTAGGCTTATAAATGCCCTTGGGCAGATAGCCTAGTATGAACCTATGAACTTATGAACCTATGTCAACCGGCATGTTGTTGAAGAGAACAGAGGGTCTGTGGAAGTGATGGGTTTGCATGGTGTTAAAAGGAATGCAGACAGGGAGATGGTAGTGGAGTTTGCAAAACAGATGGACATTGCTATGGTGAATATGTACTATAACACGAGGGAGGAGCATAGGGCGAGTTACAGGACTGTAGCAAGATGCACACAGGTAGAATATATCCAATGTAGGAGGGCCATTTTGAAGGAGACTGGAGATTGTAAAGTGATGAAGGGGAAAGTGTATTTAGTAGTATAGAATGTTGGTCTGCAGAATGATGGCGATCAAGAAAAGGGGGAGTATGAGTTCAGCAGCAAGGATCACATGGTGTGAATTGGAAAAGGGTGATTGTGAGTTGGAGTTCAAGGAAGTAGTAAGACAGACATTGGGTGGCACTGTCAATTTATCACATACCTGGTTAAGTACAGCAGAGCTTCTAAGAGAGATGGCTAGAAAGGTGCTTAGTGTGACATATGGATGGAGGAAGTAGTACAAGGAGACCTGGTGGTGGACTGAGGAAGTACACGGCAGTGTACAGAGAAAGAAGATGGGGAAGAATGAGTAGGACTGTCAGAGAGATGAGGAAAGTAGACAGGAGTGTGAGGAGATGAGGTGCATAGCAAAGAGAGATGTGGAAAAGGCTAAGGATGAGGCATATAAAGAGTTGTATGACAGTTCGTGAATTACTGGCTGGTTTTATTTCTCTTTGCTATGATCAGTCATTTTAGTTGTTCAGCTAAGAGGTTGTTGTATGTCTGGTCATTGTGTATGGCCTATCATGATTTTGTAGCAGTGTACTATTCACTTATTTATATGGACTGTGGGGGGGCAGATGTGAGTGTCATGGGTCATTTTCTATCCAACTGTGCACGCTGCCCCAGTTATGGGGGGGGGGTCTAGCTGCAGCATATGTTTGTATGGGCATTTTGAGACATGTATGCATATATATTTTGAGGTGTGTCTGTGTGTGTCTGTGTGTGTGTGTGTGTGTGTGTGTGTGTGTGTGTGTGTGTGTGTGTGTGTGTGTGTGTGTGTGTGTGTGTGTGTGTGTGTGTGTGTGTGTGTGTGTGTGTGTGTGTGTGTGTGTGTGTGTGTGTGTGTATATATATATATATATATATATATATATATATATATATATATATATATATATATATATACCTATATATATATATATATATATATATATATATATATATATATATATATATATATATATATATATATATACCCTCAGTATCTATTGGCTATATGTATATATTGTTATACACATATATGTATTTCCATGCATATCTCTATCTCTCTCTATATGTATATATATATATATATATATATATATATATATATATATATATATATATATATATATTTGTAGATACCAATCCTTCCTAAATGCACAGTTTCTCTTCCCTGCGAAGCATAGCTCAGCCCTGGTAACCCCTGATTACATTCCAGTCAGATAAAATAGCAGGGTAATGACATCTGACACCTCCAACTGTTGTCTGAACACTGGCCTTAGTCTCAATGGCAAGAAATGTGTTACAATCCCCTGTTGAATCAAAGTGTTGTCCACAAATGACCTGAATGGTGGTAGTCCAATGGACACTGATGTCCTTAAAGGAGGTCTGTGAACACAGCTTGACAGCAACCTCTCTTCTGACCACCACATTGCCATGTGGACAGAAAGTCCTTCCATGTGGCACATTGCATAACTAAAGGTGTGTCATCCAGGAATGAAGACATCAATGTCTTCCTCCACTTTCCGCTCATTAGGCCAATCAGCAGGTACAATGGCCCATTTGCCATGAAACTCACTAGACACCTTCAACAACTGGGTAGGCTGCAAGTGTACCTCACATGCAGGACCTGAGGCATGAAACAACTGGCTGATATGGAAAGAGGCCAAAACAGCCAAGTGTTCCCGCCCACATCTAGGCTACTTACAGGCAATCCCTGCTTGACTGACAATGCCATGTCTGCCCAGCTGTGTTAAAAATGCCACAGCTAGGAAACCCCAATCTGTATGCACCACATGCCATGAATACCTCAACCGCATTACCACATTCAACAGAACATGTTTGGGGACAGGTCCATTACCCAGATACTGGCCGCATTATGCGATATATGATGCATACATGTAAAAGCACCTAACTGGCCTTCTTCAAGAGAAATTCAAATGAGTGGATGGTGAATATAACTGTCACCATGGGGATCACTCATGTGACAGTATTTGATAAATGCACTGCTGAAAAATGTCATGTGCCATGATGCCAGGGTACTCCCATGAGCTAGGCTTGTAATGACACCATAGCCGTTAGTGTGGTACACACATCTGAACACATGGACCCATGACACTGGTAATGGAAAATATGTGTGTGTGCATTACACTGTATACAACATTTTGTGAGCATGTAAACCCTTAGGTGACATTACTTTGTGGCCCTTCCACCCACTCCACCTCTCATTGTAATAATTTGCAGTGCTAGTGATGTTATTCACTGTAAGGGTACGTTGTGACACTATTCACCCTAAAGGCTCCATGGAGCATGTGGTTACTGCATTACAAAATACTAATAATGAAGACATAGGTGGGGGTTCCACCCTGAGTCCTAGGAAATGTGAGTATGTTTGTGTGTGTGTGTGTGTGTGTGTGTGTGTGTGTGTGTGTGTGTGTGTGTGTGTGTGTGTGTGTGTGTGTGTGTGTGTGTGTGTGTGTGTGTGTGTGTGTGTGTGTGTGTGTGTGTGTGTGTGTGTGAATGTCTCTGAAAGTGAGCATATGTGTATGAGACAGCATTTTGAGGGCTTGGTCTCTACACACACTGCACATTGACATACTGTATAAGGGCTGGTGATGTTGGCCATATTACAGGAGCCATGGAACAGTCATCACCTTACAGTCTATGTCACATGCTGTAAATGGGTGTCACTGTTGTAGCAACAACTACATAGCCAGGGGTTCTAATCTGAGAAAGCTCAAATCTGTGAACATTTGTGTGTCAGTACAGTATCCTGTGTTTGAGTGAGTAATATGTCCACTTGGAGGGTGGCTCTCACATTGTAGACAGTGGTACTCTCACTTCATGTCCCAAGGTCCACTGTATGTAGTATTTTGTCTCCATCAACCTTACAATTATCTTATAACAATTTTCAGCCCAATAAGGTCTGTGATGTTTGCATGAACTGTGTACAGTATGCCCTGACTAACAAGATAGTCACGGCTGCTAAATCCAGATGTGTCAAATGTGTCAATGACTGCATGCGTTTGTCAATGTGTATATAGGTTCATAGATTCATAGGAGTGTACTAGGTGAATGGCCCTGGTGCCTTTGCAAGCCTAGCCCATAGGAGTACCTGGCATTGTGTCACCCGACCTTAGTTCCCAGTGCTTCTGTTGAGTAAAGCCACTGGAGTGATCCCTGGGGTGAATTTTCTATTTCCCATTCACTCATCAAGATTTTTCTTAAAGAGGGCTAGTGAGGTGCTCTGTTTGACATGTATGGGAAATCTATTCCATAGCATGGGCAGTCTCCGGGTTATGAAACTGCCCCTCCAGCATGTTCTGTTGATTGTGGTAATGAGGTTGAGGTCTCTGGAGTGTTTGGTGCAGAGGAATTGGGATTTCTTCAGTATGTCATATGTCAGTATGTTATAGTATGTTGTGCCCATTCACACCCAGTACATCCCTCATTGCCATACTATGCAAGGCCTGGAGATGTTGTTTACTTTACATGAACCTCTGAACACACTTCACCCTACAAACTCTGTGGTGTGTGCAATTAAGGCAGAACACATTAGTAGCAATAACAACAATAGTTAGGGGTTCTAATCTCAGAGTTGGCAAGTGTGTGTGTGTGTGTGTGTGTGTGTGTGTGTGTGTGTGTGTGTGTGTGTGTGTGTGTGTGTGTGTGTGTGTGTGTGTGTGTGTGTCCATATGTGTGAAGGGATCTACTTCAGTTTGTAGAAAAAAAATTTCTCAGGACTTCATTTGACCGAGACGAAATTGGCAAAAGATAAAATTGCAAATGAATCATCTTGTGGAAATTCATTTCACTAACAGTAGTAGTGGCAGTGTAAATGCCCTTTTCCCCACTGTACAGCTGTACAGTGATACTGGAGTTAGTATATATAGTTGGTGGTGGTCGTTGGGGGTAGTTTTGTGTGTATCTCCATGCCTAATGTAGTGCTATACTGTCGAGTCTATGTTAAGAGGATAAGTAGTTGTTAATCTAACTAGGTGTGGTTCTACGCCACCCCACATCCTCCAATGTGGGGGTCTGTGCCCCCCACACCACCACAACTATTTTTACCAACTCCAGGATTGCACTACAGAGGGGAAAAGGACATACACCCTGCCACAACTATTTTCAGTGAAATGAAATTTGGCAGACTGATTATTTTGTGACTTGAGATTTTGGCAATTCGGTCTTGGTGGAATCATATTTGCAAAAATGAGTTCTCTTTGAAGTGAAGTATATCCATGTGAACAGTACTCTCTGTGTGTTGCATCAACACAAAAGCCTATGTGTGTGTGTTATTCACAAATATTTGGTGTGTGCCACCCAGTACACTTGTCATTCTCCCACTGTACAAGAGCTGCTTACATCAGCCACCATGCACTTACCTGTATACGTCCCTCAGACCTAACAGCCATGTGGCACATGCAATAACTGCTATACAGACCTGTTATTTGTGCTCAGCTGTACCCTGGATATGACAAAGTCAATGTGCTACTACAATGCCACACCCCTTGTAGGAAAGGATAGCAGGCCAACATCCTCCTGACACACAGACACCTAGAACACAAACAGAATACATTATGGAGACCACATTCGGTCAGTGTTAATAACAGCCATAATGCATCATGGCTGGACAGCTACACACCCTGATGTGTAAGCATTACACTTGCCAGCTGACAACACTTTAAACAGCATTACACTGATAAATTGTAGAACATTCACCATGTGCATCAGAACCATATTAGCATGTCCCTGCATTGATCACATGGATGACAGGGATGTGACACAGGTATCATCATATGCACAGGGTGTGGTGTGAGTTTGCCAGAGGCCCAGGCTGAGCCATTTAGTTGACATCATGCATGTGGGTTAGGGGGTTGTTTATTAAATGGGTCATGCAGAGGTGGTTTGCGTAAGTATGGAGGTGCCCTAACTGTGATGGTGATGTGATGTGTGTATGGATGCACACAGTTCTGCCATGTGGCTACCCTATACAGGGGTGTGTTGGACAGCTGTGGACCATACATGGCAGGGCATACAGTTCACCATGTCTGTCGATGGACACATGAACTGGGCCTCCCAGGGGTTGCACGGGCACCACCAGGCAGAAGCCAAGATATGGTACCCTCCCCTGTTGATGAAAATTGTCTGTTGCATATGTGTCCCTGTTGGGACCGGCCAGGACCATGTGCCCATGGTGTGCTGCGTAGTGGTGTGGACAGCACCCCCCTGATGGTACTGCCACTATGGGAGCAGCAGTGATATGTTGCATGGCCACGTAGACCTTCAGCTGTTTGTGGTCCTGTCCTATGTCCACATGGCTGATGCCCTACTCCCACCACATGGTCTAGCACAGACATCCCACAGTCGAGGATTGTCACTATCTCACCCAACTGTCTATCCATGACCTCTGCATAATAATGGAGGGCATCTGCAAGATCACAGATGTTGTCATGTACAGCAGGAAAAGTAGCCCTCTGGAGCCTCAGACCATCTCTGGTGTAACATTCAATACATGCCTGTGCCTCCTTGATGGCCTGAAACATGCATCTGGTGATACCTGCTGTGGCACTTGTGGCAGGGGCATGATTGGCAGCAGTCCTCTTATGAGCTCCCTTGTCCATCCGCCTGTGTGGGACCGCACCTGTTATCTGGTTATGGCTGGTGTCTACAGACACACTTGCCATAGTCACCACACTTTCCTATCCCATGCCACCACCCACCAACTTTCCCTCATCTATGGCCACCGGTGATGGGGTATGTGTGGACTTTGTGACTGTGTGTGAGAATGGTGTGGAAAAAAGTGGGATGCTAACCAATGGCACAGATTTAGCCCCTGACAACCTTGCCTGTGCATAACTATGCCTATTATCATTGTCAAAGTCTGCAGAGACACTGGCATCAGTTTCCTCGCGGGAGGAACCTCAACCCACATCGCCACTTGTGAGAGGAAGACAAGATGGTTTACTTACACACACACACACACACACACACACACACACACACACACACACACACACACACACACACACACACACACACACATTTACTTACAGGTGAGGTGACACTAAGATATTATACAGACCTCACTTTACCCACCAGTTAACATGCATGGCACATGGCAGTTAATATCATGCATTGCAGCCATTCTTAATCCTTGTTACTAACAATATACATCTCTGGGATGCATGAGTCATGTTAGCAGGTGATGTCACTTCCCTGGAACACTCCACACCCATGTACACATTATTGCTGTGCACCTGTATAGCACACTGGCATCTACTGTAGACCATACTTCACAACTGTACAAAATCATTGCTGAATGTGTAGCTATCTGGCAGTTATCTTTACTCTGTTCCTCACAACCCTTATGTGTTTGTCCGACACATAACTGGGATAATATGAGGACTGATGTCACTAATTAATGACTGACAATTGATTTGTAGATTTCCTCATCAGCAGTGCATGTATGTTCAATAAAGTCTGGTTACACCAAAGGCCTTCAAAGCTTAATGTGGATATGAGGAGATTACACACACCTGCTGTCATGCCAGCCTCTTCTATGATGTGAAATGGGGCCACACTACTGCATTTGCAAACATTACACAAACCTGATATGTGACATATGACCTGTGCAATCCAATCAAGAATCAAACAAATGTGTTGGTCGTGAAGATACTGAATGAGATGCATACAATATGGGGGTTGCATAAGTGTGAATACCCTTAAACCAGTGGTTTGTTGCAGCACCTGTTAAGTGAACTACAGCAGTCACTATTCCTGGGAAGGGTTATACTAGCATGGCACATCTTGACTTGGCATTATTTGGTCTGTCTTCCCAAAAAAGGTCCCCCAACTCTGCCAGATTGCAAGGCCAGCTCATGTGCACAGCCCTTGGAGGTCACACAGGGGCTTTACTATTGCTTTGGATGTATGCTTCAGTTCATTGCTGTGTTTGAAGCTGAAACCCCTCCCCACCCTCAGCCTTATTGCAGATGCTTGACAACTGTGGGGCACACATGAGTGTTATTTTGCAGTGTTCCAAAATTCCCACCACCATGTCTACAAGCCTAGTTCCAGCTAATGTACAGCAACCCTAAAAGTGTACACTGGCAACAGCAAGCTTCAAGTTGGGGATGGTGGCCCTGAGGTGAAGTGAGGTGTTGCTTGTGCACCACACATTTCTTTATGACTACTGTCTGTAGGTTTGAACCTTGGTCTCATGACACCATTCCACATTGAAACACATGCCTTTGGGAGACTTGATGTTATGCTTTTGCTACCTTTACACAGCTCTGGATGGTGTTTCTTGTGGGGAAAATCTTCTGCCTACTTACCCTACCCCTTAGACCACACTTATGTTGAATCCAGGCAATTGTTGCCACACGTACTACACTGGCAGTACTTGCTAGACATTCCTGCAACTCCCTCAGTGTTGCTGCATGTCTCCTGGCAGCTTCCCTGACCAGTTTTCTACATGTTTTCTCATCTGTTTTGGATGGGCATCTAGTTCTTTTCAACGTCACTGTTGTCCCATATTTAATACACCTCTACGTCACTGTTTGCACTGTTTTCCATAGTATATGCAATGGTGAGGTAATGTGATTAGTTTCTGATGAACAAAATTGCTTAAACTTTTAATAAAATTGAGGTTTGTGACTACTGAAACAGCGTTTTTATCTTAGTATCTGTAAATATATAAAGAGTTACATGTACATAAATTGATATGTATGCCTATAAAGTAAATTAAATAAATAGTAAGTTGAACATAATGAGCAAAAGATAATTATCATAGCAGTAACATTAGACTAAAGCCCCTTACAGATTAAAGATAAATGTAGTGTGCTTTCTGTCATCAAAAAGAGATGCATCGTTTACATTAAGAATTGTGGCATCATATGCCACATATCACATGGCAAACTTTTGATTTAAATTGGACCACAGATATTTGCTTTACTAACCCATCTGGAGTGATATAATATGGGAATGAGATGGCATAACGGTCAGCATTAGAAGGTACAGGGTTACATAATTTCCTCTGGTTATTCTGTAGTGTTGCAATAGTCTGCAAACTGGTAGTCTAGTATTTACCTACAAGTGTGTGTGTGTGTGTGTGTGTGTGTGTGTGTGTGTGTGTGTGTGTGTGGGTGTGAAGAGACACACACATGGAAGCAGTAAGATACTCAGAAATATATATTTTGATAGGACTGTTGTATATATTTATTTACATAAAAAAATGTATAAGCAATATAAACAAGCAATGTAGATACCCATATCAAACACCATAACAGTGGCTGTTGAAGTATGTCATGCATTTTGACAGAAGCAGGTAAAATTTGAGCAAAAGTGTAAATAAAAAAATTGCAAAATGTAACAATAATAGTATCTTTTTCTTAAGTGGTATGCAAAATTATTCAGACTAAACACATCTTCAGCAAATGCCCCTAGTGAGGAACAATTGGTAATTTGTTAATATAAGTATGCAGGGGGAAGAAGGGGTAAGCAAAATGAAAGACAATAGTGAATGTCTATAAATACGGACACATGTTGACAGTGTGACATAACGATTGCTGCCTACTTAAAAAAAAGTGTACACACAGTTGGATCAAGGCTGCTGTGCAAAAATAATCCCCTAGATTTATGAAGCCCTACACAGAGTGTAGGAATAGTGCAGGAGCTGCTACACGCAATATGGCCACAGAGCGATCCAGGATCGAGCTCCCAGGATGTACATGAGCTCTTCTAGACTATTCCTGCATGAACATCACTGCTATATGCTAATTACCTGATTTGCTGATGAAACCATGCAAATGAGATGAATTAGTGATCCAGGAAGCAGGCAGTTGTCAGTGCCTGAACAGTGTACAAAGCAGAAATGTATTCAGCTGGTAGCTGAATACATTTTTGGAAATTAAAACGGAGGCATGACAGCTCGAAAGATGACATATATTATAGTTAGTAGGCCAACTATATGTCCATTGGCATGAAAAATAATTTACTTTTTATAAAATAAAACGTTTATTTTTTTGGCAATCTCAGCCGTTTAAGGATAGGGCAATGGCGTGCAAATGGGATCAAGCCAAAAATAACAAAAAAAAGTGGAAAAAGCAATTTTTAGGGAAATCTGCATATTGCCATTATAGTCAGTGGCATGCAGAATGAAAGCAATAACAGGGGTTGCTAAGGTGAAAGGCTCAGTGTGAGCACAGTATCTATGGAGTAAGGCAGTGGGGTATGCAAGTGAGGGAAATCTTACTGAATCACAAATTTCTTCTAAGTGTCAGACTGCACCTAACCATGTAGGTGCTCTAATATGGCCGTATAAGCATGAGAAGTAAATTACATCAAAAGGGGGTGTGTCATGCTTGCTGTAAGCACATTGGAGCTCTGTTGCCTGGGTGTGCACATAGCTAAGCATAGCTAAGCAGGGGGTGGGTATCCTAATTAGCTTAGCTGTGCTTAGCTAAGCATGTTAGCAGCCAGGGCAGGCCATTTCCTTTTCAGCAATGTTTACACTCGCTTAACAGGTTTGCGTGGCATGCACTGGGACTTAAACAAACCAGAAAAATACCCACAGGAAATGGCAGCACTGTGTATATGAAAGCAAGGAGGTGTGTCTGAGGCTGTATAGCCTAGTTTACCTTGCCTAAACTGGTGTGCATGGCACGCACCGGGATTTAAACCACAAAATTAAAAACGTACAGGAAATGGCAAGTGGAACAAGAGGAAAAGGGAAATAGCAGAATAGAGGCACTCAGACACAAATAATAGAGCTGGCAGGTGGAATGTATCTTACCCAGCCAATCACACAGGCAGCATCTGCAACACACCACTATAAACTATGCAAACACCTTTTAATCTGTTTTTTCCCACAAACTCTACACCACAGGTGTACACAGATGGGAAATTTTTCCTGACAAAACTAACAAAATGTTAGGGGCTGCTGTCGCTCTAATACACCAGTATGTGCAACAGGCTGAGGGTGGTGAAGAGGACCATGCTGACAACTGCCACAGACTTATGAGGAGGAGGAGAAGAGTGTTCAGGCTCAGGGTAACCTACCAGGTGCTACATGATCTGTAGATAGTAGAGCACTACAGGGTGGACAGGGACATACTGCAGCAAATTGTGTAGCTGTGCCAGCCTTGCCTCACATCCAGAACAAACAGAGGGGAACCCATCCCAGTGGATACCAAGGTATGTGTAGCTTTAAGAATATTAGCTACAGGTACTTTCCAAGGAGCAACTGGGTATATCATCGGGGTCTCACAGGCATCTGCATCCAGGATACTCCACCAGTTCCTGAATGCCATGCGAACACATGCCTTGGAGCACATTAAATTCCCCAGCACCCATGAGGAGCTGACTGGCAATATGCATCTCTTCCATCATGTAGCAGACTACCCATTGGTACTAGGTGCCATAGACTGAATGCACATCCACATCAAAGCACCACCTGGTGACCTGGGTAGGGTCTACATAAATCGCAAGGGATTTGACTCCATCAGCTGCCAGGTCATGTGTGATGCCCAGGGCATTATCGTGAATGTGTGCTGGCTGCCCTGGAAGCTATCACGACTTCCACATCTGGCATTCCACACAGCTGTATCAGTGGTTTGCCAGGGGGGACAGCCCATATGGCCATTTAGTGGGGGATGCTGACTATGCACTGGAGCTGTGGATGATGACACCCATCAGAAATGCACACACACCCACACAAGAATGCCATAATGAGGCACACACACAAGCCAGGATCATTATAGAGCACTTGTTTGGGATGCTCAAGTCACGATTACACTGCCTTGATACATCTGGGGGAGCCTTGCAGTACTCTCCAGCCACATGTGCACACATGGTTATAGTATGTGCCATGCAACACAATATGATCATGTGGAAACAGCTGCAACAGGAACAAATGGAGAAGGGCCACGCAGCCCCCCACCATTGCCAATACCTCCACAGGCACAGAGTGATTTGGAGGAGGAACATCCTGAGCCTGCCCCTGTAGTCAGACAGAGGCTTGCCCAGTATGCCCTGGCCTTGGCAAAGAGGCAACACATAGCACATACACTGACACTGTAGGGCCCCAGGGACTGATCTCTCTCTCTGACTCACATATACAGTAAAATGGATGCAATACATCACACCACTTATACCTGACCATTTATAGGGAGTGTACTGTGTGCATCCAACATAATCAGCCCTCAAGTACCTCCCTCACAACAGCTGCAGGCACAAGGTAAGCCAGTGTCTGTAACAAATTAAAATAATGGGGTTGACTTTTCTGATAGCATATGTATGGTAATGATCAAGCATGTAAGGGAATGGGGTGGCTAGCTAGGATAGCAGCAGATAACTGACATCTCTGTGGGACAGCAGGATGTGTCTCCCAAGTACTGCCCTACCCACACCATGTAGTACCACCCTAGTCGGCAAATACCACTGCAGTATATGTGGTGAGCCAAATAACTGGGGGGGCATAAGTCACATGCATGGATGTCAAAGTGGGGGTCCCATACCCACCACCATCTGCACACAGCCGATAAGCTGCAGACCATCATATAGAAATGCCTGGCAAAAGCCCCCACATGGCAACACCCATGAAATCTCCATCCACAGACTTTTACACAGTGATATCACAGCAGGTCTGGCAGTGACAGTATGGCTTTGAAAGGTAAAAAGTCTAAAACTACAAATATCTATGCCTGAACAATCTGACCTGTGGTTGATACTGTTATACATGCAGTCTGAAAGATAGGGCTCACCACCATGCTATATGGGACCAAAATGTTAAGCAAATATCAGCACAGTATGTGCAGATAGGTTCATAGGTTTATACTAGGCTATCTGCCCTAAGGCATTTATAAGCCTAGCCCAAATTTTTGTGGCTTACGCCACCCCTTATATGAAAAAATACTGTGCCCATTAATGAACAAATACTGTGCCCATTAGTTTGTTGTGCCTCTGTCCAGCAGTGACACAGATATGATTCCCGGGGTAAACCTACGATCTCCCATCCACAGGTCTAGATTTCTCTTGAACAGAGTCAGCGAGGTGCTCTGCCTCACATGGACTGGGATTTTATTCCACAGCATAGGGAGTCTCTGAGTGATAAATCTATCCCTCCAGCACGTCCTATTTATATCCGTGCTAAGGTTTAAGTCGCTTGCTCTAGTGGTTTTGGTGGATTTGGATTTTTGAGGTGGAGCATGTCCATTAATTCCGGGTTGGACATGGCCTTGTATGTCAGGCACATGTCACCTCTGAGCAGACGGTATGCGACTGAATAGAGCTGGAGTTTCTTCAATCTGGCAGCATATGACAGATTTTGGAGTCCCTTTATCCTTTGGTGAGGAACTTTTGGGGTCTCTCCAATTGCTGCAGATGTCGGGTGAGATACATCCCGAATGGGGCATTGTACTCAATCATTGGTCTGATAAGTGAAGAGTACAGGGGAACAATGACCTCACTAGATCTGGATGTGAATCCCTTCATGATCAGGTGGGCAATGTAGAAGGTCTTTCTAACCACTTTAGCAATGTGAGTGTCAAAAGAAAGGCCACTGTCAACCTGGGTCCTCAGGTCCCTGATAAACTCTTCTGTGCTTAGTGGATTGCCACCTATATGGTAGCTTGGGGTTACCTTGTTTTTCCCGAAGGGTATGAATATACATTTTTTGGCGTTTAACTTCAGTCCATGGCTCTGGCACCAGCTATCTGTTTCCATGAGTCCCTTCTGAAGGATATCTGTGTCCGATGCACTTTCCACTATGGCGCCCAGTTTGCAGTCGTCTGCAAACTTTGTCAGCCAAAGTCCTCCCATGTTGGCCTGTACTTCTGAGAAGTAGATGCCAAACAATAGGGGGCCAAGGACTGAGCCCTGTGGGACACCACTTGTGACCAGCTTGGAGTCTGACACAGCGCCAGCAACTCTAACCCTGTGGGTTCTGTCCTTAAGCCAGTTTGCAACCCATCTTGTGACATATGGGTTTACATTTAAGCTGGTAAGTTTTTCTACAATACCCGAGTGGGGTATTGTGTCGAAAGCCTTTGCAAGGTCAAGGTAGGCTGTATGGACTGCCTTTGCCTCATCAATGGCCTTGGTGACTGTTTCAAGAAGTCACCAAGTTCAAAAGGCATGATCTTCCCTTGACAAAGCCAAACTGGGTCGGGTCCAATGTCTGCAAGTCCCCTATATCTTTGTTTATGAGCTCCATTATGATCCTCTCCATAGCTTTGCAGACTAGACTTGTTAAGCTTATAGGGCGGTAATTACCAGGGTCCATAGAGGCCGCCTTTGTGGAGTGGGACCACAGTTGCCGTACGCCACTCCTTGGGCACGTATCCTGTGGTAAGGCTGAGATTAAACAGCTGCCTTATGTGCGGGTTTAATTCCTCATTTAGCTCGTGTAGCACACAGCCGGGGACACCATCCGGTCCCATTGATGCTGTGTTTTAGCTTTAGAGAGCAGCTTTCACCTGCGCATTTGAGATGTCCGGGAGGCTACACTTGGCTGGGATAGTTATCTCTCCTTTAGGGGGGGAGAGGAAGGTGAAGTTTGCACTGAACCTGTCTGCCAGTATGTTGGCAATGTCTGTGGGTTCAGTGATTTTTGTATCATTTTGGACTAATTCTGAGCATATCTGGGAGTTTCCACCCAGGTTCCTAACATAGCTGAAAAAGGCCTTATGATTGTCCTTTGAATCCATGGCAATTTTTCTCTCAAAATTGGCCTTAGTTGATTTTATGAGTGCTCGTATTTTTTTACTAATAATGATCAGGGGTGACTTCCCTTTTATGGATTTTGTTCTATCATGTAATAGCTTTCTCCTCTTATTGTAAAGTTTGTTAATGGCTGGGGTCCACCAGACTGGACGTTTGCCCTTTGTGGAAAGAGTCTTGGTTTTATTTGGGATTGCCTGATCCATGCAGTCCTGGAGGTGTTCATAGAAGGCATTTGTAAGGGCATCCATAGCTTGGGTTGTGGTTTCCTCTGGCTCAGGGCCTTGAAGGATACCACACCAGTCTTGAGTAGTGTGAAGTTTGCTTTAGAGAAGTTCTTCACTATGGTCTTTTTGTTTGGGGTGGGGGGGATGTGGATTTCCAGTGAGATTAGTTTATGATCAGATCTCACCAATGAGGGATATACTTCCGGTGTGGAGCATTTTGTCCCCATGTTTGTGACAATGAGATCTAGTATATTTTCTCCTCTCGTGGGAACAGTGACTAGATGTTCCATGGCATTTGAATTTATGAACTCCAGGAACCGTTGGGCTAGAAAGTTAGGGCTTGAGTAATGTTCCCAGTCTATATTCGGGTAGTTGAAGTCACCCAATATGATGTGTAATGTGTGCAGTCACGTCACCCCCCCTTAGTCCCATAGAAATGCTATAACATGTTCCTAGACTTAAGCAGCATCTAGCTGTCACCCAGACTGATGGCACAATAGTAACAAAAAGCAATTGTCCGTAACAGCCACAGTCAACTTACTAGTACTATCCCAGGGGTGTCTCCTGCCGGCAGCCTGGGAACAAATGATCATCAGAATGCACTGCCCTGCTACAGATGGCCTGCATCTGTCACACCCGGCCTACAGGCCTCTGGCAAATGCTTATGCCTCACCCACAGTGCCCTTTAGGGAGTGTCAAGGGGTCCACAACACCAACATAACACATTCCAAAAAATTTCAAAGAAAAGCCATGTTGACAGCTGGTAGGAGCAAACCTGCCAGCATCAGGGAGCCAGAAATCGGGACAAAGCCATGAATAATGGGGTGATGAAGGTCCAAAGAGAAGGACACATGTGAAATACTGCTCTAATAATGTTACAAAAGTTGATGGAATGATTTGTAGTGGCATAGAATGTCTGATGGGTGCGAAGTCTGAAACTGCAATGTCAACTGTCTGTAATATCTGACTTCAACCCTGAGTCACTTGCAAAACACTTTTGCTGGAAAACCACACTTGTTTGGGTAACCAACAAGATATATGAGTCATTGGTGTGAACTCATATATGGATGTGATACTCTGTACAGTCGACAGGCAGGGATAGGAGTTTAAACATGGGAATGCACCCACTGCAGGCAGGCCTAACCCTGGAAGATGGTGACATGTCTGCACCCACAAAACCCTGGGCCACAGTCATGGGGAGTAACTCACCCCTCCCTGGTCACTCATCCTATGCAACATCCTGACCCCAACATGTGGCCATCCGAACAAAATGAGGTGGGCCATACATATATGTGTGACAAACACACACCTCCAGGCTGGTCAAACAGTTTGACACACACAAGACCCCCCAAGTGCAGTCAACCATTGAGGACAGCCCAATGCAAAGTACTGGTAGCTATAGCCGAACATATGTGCCCAGGACACCCGCCCCCCACATATCCTATTCTCTACAAATATATATGGAGTCTGCCTGTCACCCTGATCCTATCTTATCCATCTGTGGACTGGAAATCAGACCAGGCCAGAACATAAATGCACAAAGATTCCACCATTGTAATATATCACCAAGGTGCTGGACCATTTCAACAGCACCAGCAGTCAATTACTTGTAGGCACACCCCTCAACAGGCTGGATAGTGCAAGAATGTGTAGCATTTGGGCCACAAACCTTGTGTGTGCATCATCCATCCTGTATTCTGCTGGTAAATCATGTGATGATCTGAGGAGGTATGTCACCAGGTACTGAAACAGTACATGATAGTATCAAATGGCATATATGACAGCTGTCTGCTAAAACCAGCCCTGTAACCCTTGCAACCCATGCATTACTGAGAGAAAATGTCACAATCATTGTATGGCCCATTGTCCCCACATTTTGAAAGACCATCTCCAGATAGTCTGCTCCAATAGGTTAACAGGTATGGCTGCAGCACAAAACAAACAGGATTGGAGCATAACAATCCCTGGAATGGAGTCCCTCATGTACTATAGAAGGACACACTGGGCATACTCATACACTTAGAGAAATGTCAGTAGGTTCAAGGAATGAACAGGCCTTCCCCACCCAGTGCACTTTCCATTGCCCCACCTTAGCAATCCTAAAGATGTCTGTCACCATAGAAGTAACTTTTGTTAAAGCCAGACCCATAATTTCTGTGGTGCGTGTAATAACTGTATAGCAAGATAGTACAAATAACTAGTTAAGTAGGAGTTCTGATCTTAGTCCTGGCAAATGTAAAAGTGTGTGTGTGTGTGTGTGTGTGTGTGTGTGTGTGTGTGTGTGTGTGTGTGTGTGTGTGTGTGTGTGTGTGTGTCTGTGTTCACAACTAAAAGCTTTTGGGTCCATTCAAACTTAGTACACCTCCCCTTTCCCCACTTTAGCAGTCCTGCAGATATCAGTCATCTTAGATGTGCCTTCCGTCAGGTCTCAGCCTTTTAAGCTCTGTGGCACATGCGATAACTGCATAACATGATGGTTCAAATCACTATTTAGGTAGGAGTTCTCATCTCAGTCCTAGCAAATATGGAGGTGTGTGTTTGAGAGTTGTGTGTGCAAGACTCAGGGAGTTGTGTATTTCTTTATAGGTGAAAAAGTTTTATGCTATTACCACACACAATACTTCACAGTGTCCCACTTTATCAGTCCAGATAATGTCAGTCCCTTATCAGCAACCTTGGCCAACTGTCAGGCCCGTAAGCTCAGATATTCATGTGATAAATGCTTAACACTATTGTACAAATGACCAGTTTGACAGGGATTCTACTCTTCTGGCAAATGTATGTGTGTGGATATGTATGTATTTTGATATGTTTCCCACCTACTGCCCTACTTTATCAGTCCTGCTGATGTCATTCCCCATATCAGCACCTTTGGCCAGCTCTCAGCCCAGTATGCTTTGTAGTGCATGTGGTAACTATGTAACACTATGATACAAACCACTAGTTAGGTAGGGTTTCTACTGTCACATCGGGCAAGTGTCTGTTCATAGGACAAAGTATTTTGATTGGTTAAACACCCACTGCACTACTTTATCAGTCCTGCTGATGTCATTCCCTTTATAGGTTCACAAGTGTGTATTAGGTAATGGCCCAGGAGCCTTAACAAGCCTAGCACATAGAAGGGCCCTACCATTGTGCCACCCAATGTTATTTCCCAGTGCCTGTATCATGTATAGCCACTGCAGTGATCCTTGGGTTAAAATGTCTATTACCCATCCACTCATCAAGATTTCTCTGGAACAGCATCAGCTAGGTGATCTGCATGACATGTATGGGAAGCATATTCCAGGGCAGGTGCAGTCTCTTGGTGAGGGACCTGTCCCACCAGCATGTTGTGGTGATTGTGGTACTGAGGTAAAGTTCTCTACAGTGTGTGGTGTGGATTTATTTATATGTAGCATTTCTAAACCAGCTGAGTCAGCCATGGCTTTGTAAGTCAAGCACAGATAGCTGCTAACTAGGTGAAATGACACAGAGAATAGTTTGGGTCTGCTGAGTCTGTTTGTTTAGGATGTGTTCTTAATGACTAGGAACCCCCTTATGAGGTGATTCTGTGGCTTCCCAGCTGTAGCAGGTGTCTAGTGAGGTACATGGCATATGGGCCATAATACTTGAGGAGTGGCCTAATAAGGGACTAGTAGACAGAGATCATTACCTCTGTCTTCCTGGATGCAAAACCCTTGGTAATGCAGTGTGGCATATAGAAGGACTGCCTGACCACAGTGGCAATGTGGTGCTTGAAGGAAACATTACTGCCAACCTGTGTCCCCAGATCTATTATAATGCATACAGTGTTCATTGGGCTCCAGCTGGTGTGGTACTTACAGGGAATTGAGTGTTTTACCAAGGGGGTGATGATGCATATTGTGGTGTTAAGCTTTTGGGCATGGTTTCCACATCACTCAGTGGTCTCAGTGAGGCCTTTCTGTGGGATGTGTGCATCACTTGTGGAGTTAATGATAGCTCCCAGCTTGTAGACCTCTGTGAACTTGGTCAGCCAGAGTTCCTCTTTGTTGGGCTGGACTCCTGAGAAGTAGATGCTAGACAGGACACTACCCAGTACTGATCCCTGTGGGACTCCACTTGTGACTGCTTGCCAGTCTGACCTGGAGTTTGCCTCTGTCATACTAGTGTGTTCTGTGAACCAGATTGCAAAACAAACAATGATATATGGGTTGATGCCTAGATTGTGGGGTTTATCAATAATCCCTCACTGAGGAATGGTATCACAAGCTTTGGAGAGATTGATGTAGGCTGTATGCAGTGCCTTACTGTCATACTCAGCCCTGGTGACTCAGGCAAAGCCGTCAACCAGGTTGAGTAGGCATGATCTGCCATTCACAAAACCAAACTGTGTGGGTTCAGAGTTAAGAGATTACCTATACCTTGGTCAATCAGGTCCCTAATGATGCGGTCCATACCCCTACATAGTAGACTTGTCAGGCTAAGGAGCCAATAATCCCCAGAGTCTGTAGATGCTGCCCCTTTATGGAGAGGGATGACTGTAGAAGTGTGCCATGTTTGAGGAAAAAAGCCTGAGGTGAGGCTGTGACTGACCAGGGCACACAGATTTGGTCCAAGGTCACATTGTATGTCATGTAGAAAACAGCCATGGATATGTTGGTGTCCCATGGAAGCTGTATTCTTGCCTGTGGACAATGCAGGTCTAACCTGGCCTGCAGTACTGTTGGGTGCCTGCCATTCATCTGCCATTGTGCTTGTACACTTGTGGGGGGAAAGAGGCATAAAGCTGGCACTGAATGTGTTGCTAAGACTGTGGCCAATATCTGTTGTCTCAGGATAGGAATTAACATTGAGCAGTAACTTACAGCACTAGTGTTTAATGCTGTGGAGGTTGTTGATATAACTATCAAAGGCTTTTGTGATGTCAGTGCCTGCTGCCTTTCTGCCTTCATAGATGCCTGTAGGGGATTCCATGAGGGATCCAAAGTTGTGTTTGAGGCTAATAAGGGAGTTCAACAGTCATGGGACACCACCATTTTCTGCAACATCCTCCTTCTGTTGTATATTTTAGTAACGGAAGGGGGCCATCACATTGTCTCCCAGTGTTTGGAGGGCACTGTCTGGGTTCTGTTGGCTATGGTTAGTACCATGCATTCTTGTACCTGTTTGTACAGTGCATATGTGCATGATTCAACAGTCATGCAGCTATTTCCCATTGCCATGGGTGCAGTGAGGTCATCCACCCCTGTATTTATGGCTGCAAAGTCTGCTTTGGAGAGGTTTTGCAAGGTGATTACATTTGTGGGGGTGTGGCTGAGATGCTGAGCTCCATGTTGATTACAGCCTGTGTGGATCTCACCAGGTAGGGACTGATAACTGTTGAAGAATAACAGTCCCATATTTAACTAGTCAACACAGGTCAAGTTTGTTGCATCCTCTACCAGGGGTCAGTATGAGCCAGTCCAGGGCATTGGAAATGATTAATTTCAAGAAGTTTTGGGCCACTGTACTGGCACTTGGCTACTTTCCCCAGGTGATGGAAAGGTAGTTGAATTCTCCTACTATGCCAGTGTTGTGTTGTATCTTCATAGATGGCAGGGTGTTGAGGAATGTGCATTGACAGTCTAGGGACATAGATATGGACCCATAGCAAGCTATGGTCTCTGATGCATTATGCTGGGATCCTATCCTGAGGGTGTTCCTATCCATAATGAATATGGAGACAACACCACATGTGGAGGTATGGTGTGGTCCATGTTTGGGTGCTGACAGCTGTGGAATGTGTCATAGCCTTTTACTGCAGGACTGCTGTCTGCTGCTGTGAACCACCTCTCCATTGCACAGAAATGTTACCTCTGAGGAGTGCTTTTAGTGACTGCATCCTGACAGTTAGATGTCTACTGTTGAGCAGCATGACCAGCAGACTGGATACATGTCTAGCTGTTATGGTGGTAATTACATTTGGAACACTGTCTAATAAGGCATTATAGGGGTGGCAAGACACTTAGCCAGTACTTGGAAATCCAGGGCTGACAGATGTAAGACATCTGTGGCAAGTCATTGAGGTCTGTCAATCATGTTATCCCAAGAAGAGTGATACTGGATCCCCTGAGAATGACACAAAACATGTAAGCCAATGTTGCAGTCAATCATCTGTTAGTACTGCAGCATCATTCTGGGTGATGGCAGTAGACTGCAGCTACTGTCACACCTGCCTGGGCCACATAATCAGAGAGTTCAGCCATGTCTCTTGTCATGTAGTCCAGGGAGGTGTGTCCCAGGTCATTCACACCCACATGGATACAGAGTGATACTTGAAGTTGTTGTGGAGGGCCATGATTGGCTGTGTTATGTGTTGGATACTGGCACGTGATAGATATTTGACTGCTACCTGCTCCATATTGAACTTAGAAAGTGGGAGATGTGTGTGCCTCAGTATTGAGTTACCCATGATCACTGTATTGTGCAAGGTGGTTAGCCTTAAGAGCTTAGGTTGAGGGGCACACTGTGTAGGTGAAATATGTGTCCCTTGGCATGTGCTATGTCGTGGTGTCTGAGTGGTTGTCTGCCTTGCTGGTCTGCGCTGTTTGTGTAAATGTTCATTGAGTGCCTCTGTGAAGGTGGGTATGTGGCTTTTCACTGTATGTCATGGCTGTCAAAGTGGGTGTCAAGGTGAGGTATGTGTTCCACATGGTGTGGTGCAGGTGTTGATCTTATCCTCTTGACCTGCTATTCCAGTCCAGAGAAAGCACATAAAACTACACTTCAATCATGCCAGGAGGGATGGACATATCTAGTATGTACTGGGGCTAATTTTGTGATGAACAAGTACTGCTGATAGCTCCAGGTATGCCACACTTATTGATACAATAACCTGGTGAAGTTCCAAGCTATAATGCTATTTGAAGTGCAAGACAGAAAGAACTAGTACAATGTAAGGGTGAAACTGAAGGCAGATTTTCTGCCACCTGTAATACTTTACCTCTGCTGTACTGTTATCAGCAGCTTTGGCCATTTGAAAGTTCAGTAAACTATGTAGCTCATGTGGTAACTGCATAACACTATAGTAGACATAACTAGAGAGGGAGGAGTTCTAATTCCAATACTGGCAAGTGAGTGTATGTGTGAGAATCATGCACTGTCTGGCTTATACCATTTTTGACTTGTGTACTACCCTTCACACTTCCCCTCACCCCAATTTAGTAGTCCTGTTTATGTCATCCACCTTAGAAATACCTTTGGATGAGGTGAAACTGTATAAGCTCTGTAGCACATCTGATAATACCATAGCACTATAGTAGAAATGGCTAGATAGGCAAGAGTTCTAATCTTACTACTGGCAACACTTTGGATGTGTGTTTGGTTGTGTGTGGATAATGTAATGTGTGCGTTTTACCATTTTTGGCATGTGTGCTACCCTTTACACTTCTCCTCACTCCAATTTAGTAGTCCTGTTGATGTCATCCACCTTAGAAGTATCTTTAGACTAGGTGAAAATGTATAAGATCTGTGGCACATCTAACTGTAGCACTATAGTAGAAATAACTAGATAAGCAGGAGTTATAATCTCACTACTACCTATAGTTTGGATGTGTTTGTGTGAGCATCAGGTAGTGTGTAGGTTGTACCATTTTCAACTTCTGTACAACCCTTTACACTTCCGCTCACCCAATTTAGTAGTCTTGTTGATGTCATTCACTTTAGAAGTACCTTTGGACTTGTGAAAATATATAAGCACTGTGGTGCATCTGATAACTGTGTAGCATCAGTAACTTGAACTGAAGTTAGTGTTTGCTGAATTTTGTTATTTGCTAGTAACTACAGGTGTGGGGGTAGCCACATTCTTTGATTTCCTGTCCTTGCCTATTTAAGTGGTACAGTGTGAAATATTTTCTGCTTAAAAACCTCAGCTTTGGCCAGCTAAGAACTTGGTTATATTCAACTGGACGTATAAGAGAATTTAAGTACCTTTATCTGCACTTTTTTAAAACAAAATACAGCATTTAATTTGATTTAAACTGTGTTGTAGGAATATTAACTGAACTGGCAGTTTTAACTCTGCTCTTCAGTAACTTGAATTGAAGTTAGTGTTTGCTGAATTTTGTTATTTGCTAGTAACTACAGGTGTGAGGGTAGCCACATTATTTGATTTCCTGTCCTTGCCTATTTAAGTGGTACAGTGTGAAATATTTTCTGCTTAAAAACCTCAGCTTTGGCCGGCTAAGAACTTGGTTATATTCAACTGGACGTATAAGAGAATTTAAGTACCTTTATCTGCACTTTCTTTTTAAAAAAATACAGCATTTAATTTGATTTAAACTGTGTTGTAGGAATATTAACAGAACTGGCAGTTTTAACTCTGCTCTTCAGTTATTCCCACCCACCCTCCCTGTTTTTGTTTTGGTGTTAATCTTAGTGGCCTTGAAACTGTCCGCCCCTCAGCCTGCCTCTGGGCCCATCTCATTTGCTCACTCAACTGAGTGCAGTGAGATCATATTCTGATTTCAGGCACTCCTACTGTGTACAAAGAGAGCATCTGGGAAACAGACAAAAAAAATTAAGCTTATTTCCTGCCTTTCCTGTTAAGTGGTATAGACTATTTGTAGGCTTCTGAGCCCCCAAGCCCTTCTGAGTTTGAGGGAAGCCTTCTAGCTTGTTTTTTTTTCTTATAACTAGCCAGTTTTCTAGTTTCAGCACTCAAATCTGTTTCTTTGATCTCAGCACTTGTTCAGATTAAAAAAAAAATCATCTGCTTTTACTGTACTTGTGTTTCTACCTACTTCATTTTACTTTTGCATCATCTTAAAAATACTCAATTGTATTTATTACTGCTTGCTGTAACTCATTCTAAGCCTTTTGGTTTAAACACTTGGGCTTCAGACCAGTTGTTTTGCACTGAGAGGGTTTGTGGTCTGCACTGTAGTGGCTTACATCCTTCTAGGTTGGGAACTGCTGATTGAGGGCTCAGTGTCTGTTATTCTAAAAGTGTATTAATTCTGGTTTAAGCACTTGGGCTCTCAGGCCAGTTATTTTACATTAAGAGAGTTCCTGGTCTGCACTCTTGTGGGAGGAGAGGCTGGACTCTGCCCTTCTGAGCTGGGAATTTCTGGTTAAAGGCTTATAGTGCATGCATATCTGAACTGCTTCTTACTGAAGTTGGTGCGCCTTGTTTGCTGTGGCATAGACTGGATTCGGGCCTGCTGGATCTAGCTTTGTTTGTGTAACTTGAGCACTAATCCAGACATTCTCTAAAGTATTCAATTGTATTTATTACTGCTTGGTTGTAACTTGATTAAAGTGTAGCTATCATTCTAAGTCTTTTGGATTAAGCACTTGGGCTTCAGACCAGTTGTTTTACATTAGGAAGGTTTGTGGCAAGCACTGTGGTGGCAGGACAGGTAGCTTTTCATCCTTCTAAGTTGGGAACTGCTGATTGAGAGCCCAGTGTCCAAGTGTATTAGTTCTGGTTTAAGCACTTGGGCTTCAGGCCAGTTATTTTACATTAAGAAGGTTCGTGGTCTGCACTCTTGTGGGAGAAGAGGCTGGACTCTGCCCTTCTGAGCTGGGAATTTCTGGTTAAAGGTTTATAGTGCCTGAATATTTGAACTGTATCTTACTGAAATTGGTACACCTTGTTTGCTGTAGCATAGACTAGATCCAGGCCTGCTGAATCTAGCTTTGTTTATATGCTTGTTGTTTGTTTGCTTGTTATTTCCCTGGAACGCTAATTCCACCTAATACGTGGCTTCTCAGCGCTTCTGTGGATCACTAGTGATATCTGCATTGCTTACTGTACTTATTTCCTTGTTTCACTTGAAAGAAAGTTACTGTTTGTCATTTTTGCATTAAGTTACTTGTAACACATTGCACTCAAGTTACCTGGCACTTGCTCACTAAAGCAATTATATAAGTCAGCACTAAAAATTAAAAGCACTACACCCTCACTCCCCACTGGCCCTTGTTTTCAATTATTAAGGAATTCCCAATATTATTCTAGCATGTCCAAAGGTCAGTTGTCAATCTCCTCTTTGGTCCAGCTGGTGAATCTGGGAATCTTGAGGCAATGTTATAACTGCCTCATGTACACAGACAACCCTCTCCTCCTCCCACATAACACAAATACTTGTGAGAGATGCAGCTATTTAGCCAAACTGGAGGCTGAGCTCTCTCAACTCAGGACTGGCAAGACCAGACAGGAGGAGAAGGCAGCTACACACACCACAACACCAGCCTCACATAATGCTACCACACCACTGAATCAAACACATAAACACACAAAGACATACTTGGAGGCTCTGAGTAAAAATTTACCTAAACAGCAGAGACCTCCAAAGCAGACACCCAAACAACTGCTACCTCAAGACACCCCACAAGCAACACATAAACCACAAAATCAGTGTGCAAAGCAGTCACAGCCCTTAAGGCCAAATACAACACCAAACATACTTGTCATAGGTGATTCCATAGTCAGACACACTGACGTCTCACTCACCAGGCTGAACAAGGAGAGGGTCACAATAAGCTGCCTATCGGGTGCTAGAATCCACCACATAACACAAGCACTCGGGTCACTCCACAGCAAGTACAAATATGACACAGTCATTGTCCATGCTGGTGTGAACGACCTGAGACATACCTCCCTGGACTATATGAAAAGAGACATAGAGGAGCTCTCTGATTATGTAGCCCAGGCAGGTATGACCCTGACCCTGAGCAGTATCCTTCCTTCACCAAGAATGATGCCACAATATAGAGACAAGATGATCAGCTTTAACAATTGGCTTAATGTCTGGTGTCATTCAAAGGGGATCCAGTGTCTGTCTGCCTGGGATAACATGCTTGACAAGCCACGCTGCTGCCGCAAGGGACGGCTTGCACCTGTCACCATGGGATTCCGGATATTGGCTAAGGCTCTTGCCACCCCCATAGTGCCTTTTTTAGGCAAGGCTCAAATTCTAAACCTACCACCCTAGAAAACAAAAATGGGAAGATACTGAGGGTAATGCTGCTCAATGCCAGAAGTCTAAATCTCAAAATGCACGCACTCGAGGCCCTTCTCAATATGGAGAACATCGATGTCTGTGCTGTAACTGAAACCTGGTTTAAGGCTCCTGAGAGCACCCCGGCACTATTAGGGTTTACCTCATATCATGCATTCCGGCCCCAAAACCCGGACCACACCACAAAAGGAGGGGGTGTATCCATATTCATAAAGGATACCCACACCTCCAGGTTGATGGCAACGCATGAAGCTTCGGAAACCATCCAGGTGCAACTAACCATAGGCAAAACTGCTCTACAAATTGTAGCATGCTACAGGCCACCCTCTCAAACTCAGGAACCCCACACAGCCTTCCTGAAGACACTGGAGGGTATAAATGTATCTCCAAACACCATCATATTGGGTGACTTCAACTACCCGAATATAGACTGGGAACATTACTCAAGCCCTAACTTTCTAGCCCAATGGTTCCTGGAGTTCATAAATTTAAATGCCATGGAACAGCTAGTCACTGTTCCCATGAAAGGAGAAAATATACTAGATCTCATTATCACAAACATGGGGACAAAATGCTCCACACCGGAAGTATATCCCTCATTGGTGAGATCTGATCATAAACTAATCTCACTGGAAATCCACATCCCGCCCCCACCCCAAACAAAAAAGGCCACAGTGAAGAACTTCTCTAAAGCAAACTTCACACTACTCAAGACTGGTGTGGTATCCTTCAAGGCCCCTGAGCCAGTGGAAACCACAACCCAAGCTGTGGAAGCCCTTACAAATGCCTTCTATGAACACCTCCAGGACTGCATGGATCAGGCAATCCTAAATAAAACTAAGACTCTTTCCACAAAGGGCAAACATCCAGTCTGGTGGACCCCAGCCATTAACAAACTTTACAATAAGAGGAGAAAGCTATTACATGATAGAACAAAATCCATAAAAGGGAAGTCACCCTGATCATTATTAGTAAAAAATACGAGCACTCATAAAATCAACTAAGGCCAATTTTGAGAGAAAAATTGCCATGGATTCAAAGGAAAATCATAAGGCCTTTTTCAGCTATGTTAGGAACCTGGGTGGAAACTCCCAGATATGCTCAGAATTAGTCCAAAATGATACAAAAATCACTGAACCCACAGACATTGCCAACATACTGGCAGACAGGTTCAGTGCAAACTTCACCCCCTCTCCCCTAAAGGAGAGATAACTATCCCAGCCAGTGTAGCCTCCCAGACATCTCAAATGTGCAGGTGAAAGCTGCTCTCTAAAGCTAAAAACACAGCATCAATGGGACTGGATGGTGTCCCTGGCTGTGTGCTACATGAGCTAAATGAGGAATTAAACCTGCACATAAGGCAACTGTTTAATCTCAGCCTTACCACAGGATATGTGCCCAAGGAGTGGCGTACGGCAACTGTGGTCCCAATCCACAAAGGCGGTGCTTCTACGGACCCTGGTAATTACCGCCCCATAAGCTTAACAAGTCTAGTCTGCAAAGCTATGGAGAGGATCATAATGGAACTCATAAACAAAGGTATAGGGGACTTGCAGACATTGGACCCGACCCAGTTTGGCTTCGTCAAGGGCAGATCATGCCTTTTGAACTTTGTTGACTTCTTCGAAACAGTCACCAAGGCCATTGATGAGGGAAAGACAGTCCATACAGCCTACCTTGACCTTGCAAAGGCTTTCAAAACAATACCCCACTCGGGTATTGTAGAAAAACTTACCAGCTTAAATGTAAACCCATATGTCACAAGATGGGTTGCAAACTGGCTTAAGGAGAGAACCCACAGGGTTAGAGTTGCTGGCGCTATGTCAGACTCCAAGCCGGTCACAAGTGGTGTCCCACAGGGCTCTGTCCTTGGCCCCCTATTGTTCGGCATCTACTTCTCAGAAGTACAGGCCAACATGGGAGGACTTTGGCTGACAAAGTTTGCAGACGACTGCAAACTGGGCGCCATAGTGGAAAGTGCATCGGACACGGATATCCTTCAGAAGGGACTCACGGAAACAGATAGCTGGTGCCAGAGCCATGGCCTGAAGTTAAACGCCAAAAAATGTATAGTCATACCCTTGGGAAAAGCAAGGTAACCCCAAGCTACCATATAGGTGGCAATCCACTAAGCACAGAAGAGGTTATCAGGGACCTGGGGACCCAGGTTGACAGTGGCCTTTCTTTTGACACTCACGTTGCTAAAGTGGTTAGAAAGACCTTCTACATTGCCCACCTGATCATGAAGGGATTCACATCCAGATCTAGTGAGGTCATTGTTCCCCTGTACTCTTCACTTATCAGACCAATGATCGAGTACAATGCCCCATTTGGGATGTATCTCACCCGACATCTGCAGCAATTGGAGAGACCCCAAAAGTTCCTCACCAAAAGGATAAAGGACTCCAAAATCTGTCATATGCTGCCAGATTGAAGAAACTCCAGCTCTATTCAGTCGCATACTGTCTGCTCAGAGGTGACATGTGCCTGACATACAAGGCCATGTCCAACCCGGAATTAATGGACATGCTCCACCTCAAAATCCAAATCCACCAAAACCACTAGAGCAAGTGACTTAAACCTTAGCACGGATATAAATAGGATGTGCTGGAGGGATAGATTTATCACTCAGAGACTCCCTATGCTGTGGAATAAAATCCCGGTCCATGTGAGGCAGAGCACCTCGCTGGCTCTGTTCAAGAGAAATCTTGACCTGTGGATGGGAGATCGTAGGTTTACCCTGGGAATCATCTCTGTGTCACTGCTGGACAGAGGCACAACAAACAAATGGGCACAGTATTTTTTCATATAAGGGGTGGCGTAAGCCACAAAACTTTGGGCTAGGCTTATAAATGCCTTAGGGCAGATAGCCTAGTATAAACCTATGAACCTATGAACCTATGGTAGTAGAAATAACTAGATAGGCAGGAGTTCTAATCTCATTACTGGCAACTGATTGGATATGAGTGTGTGTTTGTGTAAGAATCATGGAGGGTGTGGGTTATACCATTTTTGACATGTGTACTACTCTTTACACTTTCCTTCACACCAATGTAGTAGTCCTGTAGATGTCATCCACCTTAAAGGTACCTTTGGAATAGGTGAAAATGTATTAGCTCTAGGGCTCATCTGATAACTGTGTAGCACTGTAGTAGAAATAACTAGATAAGCAGGAGTTCTAATCTCACTACTGGCAACTGGATGTGTGTGTGTTTCTGTGAGAATCAGGTAGTGTTTGGGTTATTCCAGTTTTGACCTGCGTACTACCCTTTACACTTGCTATTACTCCAATTTAGTAGTTCTGTTGATGTCATCCACCTTAGATGTATCTTTGGATGCGGTGAAAATGTATAAGCTCTGTGGTGCATCTAAAAACTGCATACCACTATAGTAGAAATAACTAGATAGGCAGGAGTTTTAATCTCACTACTGGCAACACTTTGGATGTGTTTGTGTGAGAATCATATAGTGTGTGCGTTACACCATTTTTTACCTGTATTCTACCTTTTACACTTCCTCTCACTCCAATTTAGTAGTTCTGTTGATGTCATCCACCTTAGAAGTACCTTTCACTCTAATTTAGTAGTCCTGTTGATGCCATCTACCTTAGAAGTACCTTTGGACTAAGTGAACATGTGTAGGATTTGTGGCATGTCTGATAACTGTGTAGCACTATGGTAGAAATAACTAGATAGGCAGGAGTTCTAATCTTGCTACTGGCAACTGTTTGGAAGTGTTTGTGTGTGAATCATGTAGTGTGTAGGTTGCACCATTTTTGACTTCTTTACCACCCTTTACACTTCCCCTCACTCCAATTTAGTAGTCCTGTTGTCATCCATCTTAGAAGTACCTTTGGACTAGATGAAACTGTATAAGCTCTATGGCACATCTGATAACTGTGTAGCATTGTAATAGAAATAACTAGATAACCAGGAGTTCTGATCTCACTACTGGCAACTGTTTGGATATGTGTGTGCTTGTGTGAAAATCAGGTAGTGTGTGGGTTACATCAGTTTTGACCTGTGTACCACCCTTTACACTTCCCCTCTCTTCAATTTAGTAGTTCTGTTGATGTCATCCACCCTAGACGTACCTTTGGACTAGGTGAAAATTGATAAGTTTGGTGGTGCATCCGATAACTGCATATCACTATAGAAGAAATAACAAGATACACAGGAGTTCCAATCCCAATACTGGACCATTGTGTGTGAGGATCATATCTTGTGTGTCTGGAATATCCAGATGTTTGCAACCTATATGTGGTCAGAAGTGGTCTGTGTGCCTTAACAATGCCCATGTATGTGATATTGTAGCCAAATAGGTCAGAGTGAGTGTACTGACACATATGGCAGTATCAGGTATCATACCTGACTGAAACACCATGCTGATATGACATCTGCAACCCTCTGAGGTGGCCAGCCTTGTAGGTGCAATACATGAGTCCAGATGCAAAGGATGGAAGAGGTGTAGATATATTGTGGTCCCAATTTGTATGTGTCAGAAACACCTTGCATCTTAACAGGAGTGTGTACACAATTTATATACACTGTATGCCAGTAATGTATCACACATGTCCCTACTTTAAACCATTTGTCCAGCCCATTTTGCTGGCCTCTGTCCAGATGTCTTGCACTAAAAAGCTGTGAAGTATGCTACAGCAGTGTTGAATTCATCTCAGATAGGCCCCAGTGGTGACCAGTGTGATGCAATGCAGTTAATCGCCCACAAGTGAACAAGCACATAAAGCAATATAGCTATTACTGATAGTTGTGTGCATTGTAATTTGCATACCCTTCACATGCCTAGGGTATTGCTGGGCCACAACAGAACAATGTCATACTCACCAACTTCAGGCTGCTGTCCCATATGCAGACCAGAGGGTCCTAGGTAATTGTTAGAGGGAGGAGGTATTGTCAGCAAACTCACATGTGGCCTTGGTACAGGATGGATGCAGCATGTCTGCACATTTACAGTACAAACCCAAATAATACACAATGTCTCATTATCACCATAGATGTGCAGCTCTGTGCATTAGAACCCCCCATCTAGAACTGCAATAGGACCTGACACATGGATGTAGATACAATACAGATACAAGTATGTCCGATATATTAGTATACTAATCCCCACTGGACCCTTACCTGCACACTCCCTGTCCATTGTGTAGGTGCCACCCACTTCCAGCATGGTGGCCTCTGTATCCTGGTGTTGTACTGATGTGTGTGCCCCAAGGTTGGTGGGAGCTGATATGCTATACAACTTGGTTGTGTAATGGATGACAAAGAGAAATGTGATGTCATTTGCATGATGTGGCGATGACTGTATCCAAGGGTGACAGAATGCTCATTGCAGCAGATGTCAACGGGCATGTTGTTGAAGAGAACAGAGGGTCTGTGGAAGTGATGGGTTTGCATCGTGTTAAAAGGAATGCAGACAGGGAGATGGTAGTGGAGTTTGCAAAACAGATGGACAATGCCATGGTGAATATGTACTATAACACGAGGGAGGAGCAAAGGGTGAGTTACAGGACTGTAGCAAGATGCACACAGGTAGAATATATCCAATGTAGGTGGGCCAGTTTGAAGGAGACTGGAGATTGTAAAGTGATGAAGGGGAAAGTGTATTTAGTAGTATAGAATGTTGGTCTGCAGGATGATGGCGATCAAGAAAAGGGGGATTATGAGTTCAGCAGCAAGGATCACATGGTGTGAATTGGAAAAGGGTGATTGTGAGTTGGAGTTCAAGGAAGTGGTAAGACAGACATTGGGTGGCACTGTCAATTTATCACATACCTGGTTAAGTACAGCAGAGATTCTAAGAGAGATGGCTAGAAAGGTGCTTAGTGTGACATATGGATGGAGGAAGTAGTACAAGGAGACCTGGTGGTGGACTGAGGAAGTACACGGCAGTGTACAGAGAAAGAAGATGGGGAAGAATGAGTGGGACTGTCAGAGAGATGAGGAAAGTAGACAGGAGTGTGAGGAGATGAGGTGCATAGCAAAGAGAGATGTGGAAAAGGCTAAGGATGAGACATATAAAGAGTTGTATGACAGTTTGTGAATTACTGGCTGGTTTTATTTCTCTTTGCTATGTTCAGTCATGTTAGTTGTTCTGCTAAGAGGTTGTTGTATGTCTGGTCATTGTGAATGGCCTATCATGATTTTGTAGCAGTGTACTATTCACTTATTTATATGGACTGTGGGGGGGCAGATGTGAGTGTCATGGGCCCTTTTCTATCTGACTGTGCACGCTGCCCCAGTTATGGGTGGGGGTCTAGCTGCAGCATATGTTTGTATGGGCATTTTGAGACATGTATGCATATATATTTTGAGACGTGTGTGTGTGTGTGTGTGTGTGTGTGTGTGTGTGTGTTTGTGTGCGTATATATATGTATATATATATATATATATATATATATATATATATATATATATATATGTACCTCAGTATTTATTGGCAATATATCTATATATTGTTATACACATATATGTATTTCCATACATATCTCTCTCTCTCTCTCTCTCTCTATGTATATGTTTCTTTTCAGATATATATATATATATCTATATCTATATCTATATATATATATATATATATATATATATATATATATATATATATATATATATAAATATATATATATATATATATTTGTAGATACCAATCCTTCTTAAATGCGCAGTTTCTATTCCTGCTAAGCATAGCTCAGCCCTGGTAACCCCTGATTGCATTCCAGTCAGATAAAATAGCAGGGTAATGACATCTGAGACCTCCAACTGAACTGTTGTCTGAACACTGGCCTTAGTCTGAATGGCAAGAAATGTGTCACAATCCCCTGTTGAATCAATGTGTTGTCCACAAATGACCTCAATGGTGGTAGTCCAATGGACACTGATGTCCTTAAAGGAGGTCTGTGAACACTGCTTGACAGCAACCTCTCTTCTGACCACCACATTGCCATGTGGACAGAAAGTCCTTCCATGTGGCACATAGCATAACTAAAGGTGTGTCATCCAGGAATGAAGACATCAGTGTCTTCCTTCACTTTCTGCTCATTAGGCCAATCAGCAGGTACAATGGCCCATTTGCCATGAAACTCACTAGACACCTTCAACAACTGGGTAGGCTGCAAGTGTACCTCACAAGCAGGACCTGAGGCATGAAACAACTGGCTGATATGGAAAGAGGCCAAAACCACCAAGTGTTCCCACCCACATCTAGGCTACTTACAGGCACTCCCTGCTTGACTGACAATGCCATGTCTGCCCAGCTGTGCTACAAATGCCACAGCTAGGAACCCCCAATCTGTATGCACCACATGCCATGAATATCTCAACCGCATTACCACATTCAACAAAACATGCTTGGGGACAGGTCCATTACCCAGATACTGGCCGCATTATGCGATATATGATGCATATATGTAAAAGCACCTAACTGGCCTTCTTCAAGAGAAATTCAAATGAGTGGATGGTGAATATAACTGTCACCATGGGGATCACTCATGTGGCAGTATTTGATAAATGCACTGCTGAAAAATGTCAGGTGCCATGATGCCAGGGTACTCGATTGTAATGACACCATAGCCATTAGTGTGGTACACACATCTGAACACATGGACCCATGGCACTGGTACTGGAAAATATGTGTGTGTGCATTACACTGTATACAACTTTTTGTGAGCATGTAAACCCTTAGATGACATTACTTTGTGGTCCTTCCACCCACTCCACCTCCCATTGTAATAATTTGCAGTGCTGGTGATGTTATTCACTGTAAGGGTACGTTGTGACACTCTTCACCCTAAAGGCTCCATGGAGCATGTGGTTACTGCATTACAAAATACTAATAATGAATACGTAGGTGGGGGTTCCACCCTGAGTTCTAGGAAATGTGTGTGTGTGTGTGTGTGTGTGTGTGTGTGTGTGTGTGTGTGTGTGTGTGTGTGTGTGTGTGTGTGTGTGTGTGTGTGTGTGTGTGTGTGTGTAAGTCTCTGAAAGTGAGCATATGTGTATGAGACAGCATTTTGAGGGCTTAGTCTCTACACACACTGCACATTGACATACTGTATAAGGGCTGGTGATATTGGCCATATTACAGGAGCCATGGAACAGTCATCACCTTACAGTCTATGCCACATGCTGTAAATGGGTATCACTGTTGTAGCAACAACTACATAGCTAGGGGTTCTAATCTGAGAAAGCTCAAATCTGTGAACATTTGTGTGTCAGTACAGTATCCTGTGTTTGAGTGAGTAATATGTCCACTTGGAGGGTGGCTCTCACATTTTACACAGTGGTACTCTCACTTCATGTCCCAAGGTCCACTGTATGTGGTATTTTGTCTCCATCAACCTTACAATTATCTTATAACAATTTTCAGCCCAATAAGGTCTGTGATGTTTGCATGAACTATGTACAGTATGCCCTGACTAACAAGATAGTCACGGCTGCTAAATCCAAATGTGTCAAATGTGTCAATGACTGCATGTGTTTGTCAATGTGTATATAGTTTCATAGATTCATGGGTGTGTACTAGGCGAATGGCCATGGAGCCTTTGCAAGACTAGCCCATAGGATTACCTGGCATTGTGTCACCCAACCTTAATTCCCAGTGCTTCTGTTGAGTAAAGCCACTGGAGTGATCCCTGGGGTAAATTTTCTATTTCCCATTCACTCATCAAGATTTTTCTTAAAGAGGGCTAGTAAGGTGCTCTGTTTGACATATATGGAAAGTCTATTCCATAGCATGGGCAGTCTCTGGGTTATGAAACTGTCCCTGCAACATGTTCTGTTGATTGTGGTAATGAGGTTGAGGTCTCTGGAGCGTTTGATGCAGAGGAATTGGGATTTCTTCAGTATGTCATATGTCAGTATGTTATAGTATGTTGTGTCCATTCACACCCAGTGCATCCCTCATTGCCATACTATGCAAGGCCTGGTGATGTTGTTTACTTTACATGTACCTCTGAACACACCTCACCCTACAAACTCTGTGGTGTGTGCAATTAAGGCAGAACACATTAGTAGCAATAACTACAATAGTTAGGGGTTCTAATCTCAGTGTTGGCAAGTGTGTGTGTGTGTGTGTGTGTGTGTGTGTGTGTGTGTGTGTGTGTGTGTGTGTGTGTGTGTGTGTGTATGTGTGTGTGTGTGTCTTTGTGTGTGTGTGTGTGTGTGTGTGTGTGTGTGTGTGTGTGTGTGTGTGTGTGTGTGTGTGTGTGTGTGTGTGTGTGTGTGCATATGTGTGAAGGGATCTACTTCAGCTTGTAGAAAAAAAAAATCTCAGGACTTCATTTGACCAAGACGAAATTGGCAAAAGATAAAATTGCAAATGAATCATCTTGTGGAAATTCATTTCACCAACACTAGTAGTGGCAGTGTAAATGCCCTTTTCCCCACTGTATAGCTGTACAGTGATACTGGAGTTAGTATATATAGTTGGTGGTGGTCGTTGGGGGTAGTGTTGTGTGTATCTCCATGCCTAGTGTGCTGCTATACTGTCGAGTCTATGTTAAGAGGGTAAGTAGTTGTTAATCTAACTAGGTGTGGGTCTACGCCACCCCACATCCTCCAATGTGGGGGGCTGTGCCCCCCACACCACCACAACTATTTTTACCAACTCCATGATTGCACTACAGAGGGGAAAAGGACATATACCCTGCCACTACTATTTTCAGTGAAATGAAATTTGGCAGACTTATTATTTAGTGATTTGAGATTTTGGCAATTCGGTCTTAGTGGAATCATATTTGCAAAAATGAGTTCTCTGTGAAGTGAAGTATATCCATGTGAACAGTACTCTCTGTGTGTTGCATCAACACAAAAGCCTATGTGTGTGTGTTATTCACAAATGTTTGGTGTGTGCCACCCAGTACACTTGCCATTCTCCCACTGTACAAGAGCTGCTTACATCAGCCACCATGCACTTACCTGTATACATCCCTCAGACCTAACAGCCATGTGGCACATGCAATAACTGCTATACAGACCTGTTACTTGTGTTCAGCTGTACCCTGGATATGACAAAGTCAATGTGCTACCACAATGCCACACCCCTTGTAGGAAAGGACAGCAGGCCAACATTCTCCTGACACACAGACACCTATAACACAAACAGAATACATTATGGAGACCACATTCGGTCAGTGTTAATAACAGCCATAATGCATCATGGCTGGACAGCTACACACCCTGATGTGTAAGCATTACACTTGCCAGCTGACAACACTTTAAACAGCATTACACTGATAAATTATAGAACATTCACCATGTGCATCAGAACCATATTAGCATGTCCCTGCATTGATCATATGGATGACAGGGATGTGACACAAGTATCATCATATGCACAGGGTGTGGTGTGAGCTTGCCAGAGGCCCAGGCTGAGCCATTTATTTGAAATCATGCGTGTGGGTTAGGGGGTTGTTTATTAAATGGGCCATGCAGAGGTGGTTTGCGTAAGTATGGAGGTGCCCTAACTGTGATGGCGATGTGATGTGTGTATGGATGCACACAGTTCTGCCATGTGGCTACCCTATACAGGGGTATGTTGGACAGCTGTGGACCATACATGGCAGGGCATACAGTTCACCATGTCTGTCCATGGACACATGAACTGGGCCTGCCAGGGGTTGCACGGGCACCACCAGGCAGAAGCCAAGATATGGTACCCTCCCCTGTTGATGAAAATTGTCTGCTGCATCTGTGTCCCTGTTGGGACTGGCCAGGACCATGTGCCCATGGTGTGCTGCATAGTGGTGTGGACAGCACCCCACTGCTGGTACTGCCACTATGGGAGCAGCAGTGATATGTTGCATGGCCACGTAGACCTTCAGCTGTTTGTGGTCCTGTCCTATGTCCACATGGCTGATGCCCTACTCCCACCACATGGTCTAGTACAGACATCCCACATCCCACAGTCGGGGATTGTCAACATCTCACCCAACTGTCTATCCATGACCTCTGCATAATAATGGTGGGCATCTGCAAGATCACAGATGTTGTCATGTACAGCAGGAAAAGTAGCCCTCTGGAGCCTCAGACCATCTCTGGTGTAACATTCAATACATGCCTGTACCTCCTTGATGGCCTGAAACATGCATCTGGTGACACCTGCTGTGGCACTTGTGGCAGGGGCATGATTGGCAGCAGTCCTCTTACGAGCTCTCTTGTCCATCCGCCTGTGTGGGACCTCGCCTGTTATCTGGTTATGGCTGGTGTCTACAGACACACTTGCCATAGTCACCATGCTTTCCTGTCCCATGCCACCACCCACCAACTCTCCCTCATCTATGGCCACCGGTGATGGGGTATGTGTGGACTTTGTGACTGTGTGTGAGAATGGGGTGGAAAAAAGTGGGATGCTAACCAATGGCACAGATTTAGCCCCTGACAACCTTGCCTGTGCATAACTATGCCTATTATCATTGTCAGAGTCTGCAGAGACACTGGCATCAGTTTCCTCGCGGGAGGAACCTCAACCCACATCGCCACTTGTGAGAGGAAGACAAGACACACACACACACACACACACACACACACACACACACACACACACACACACACACACACACACATTTACTTACAGGTGAGGTGACACTAAGGTACTATACAGACCTCACTTTACCCACCAGTTGACATGCATGGCACATGGCAGTTAACATCATGCATTGCAGCCATTCTTAATCCTTGTTACTAACAATATACATCTCTGGGATGCATGAGTCATGTTAGCAGGTGATGTCACTTCCCTGGAACACTCCGCATCCATGTACACATTATTGCTGTGCACCTGTATAGCACACTGGCATCTACTGTAGACCATACTTCACAACTGTACAAAATCATTGCTGAATGTGTAGTTGTCTGGCAGTTATCTTTACTCTGTTCCTCACAACCCTTATGTGTTTGTTTGACACATAACTGGGATAATATGAGGACTGATGTCACTAATTAATGACTGACAATTGATTTGTAGATTTCCTCATCAGCAGTGCATGTATGTTCAATAAAGTCCGGTTACACCAAAGGCCGCCAAAGCTTAATGTGGATATGAGGAGATTACACACACCTGTTGTCATGCCATCCTCTTCTACGATATGAAATGGGGCCACACTACTGCATTTGCAAACATTACACAAACCTGATATGTGATATATGACCTGTGCAATCCAATCAAGAATCAAACAAATGTGTTGGTCGTGAAGATACTGAATGAGATGCATACAATATGGGGGTTGCATAAGTGTGAATACCCTTAAACCAGTGGTTTGTTGCAGCACCTGTTAAGTGAACTACAGCAGTCACTATTCCTGGGAAGGGTTATACTAGCATGGCACATCTTGACTTGGCAATATTTGGTCTGTCTTCCCAAAAAAGGTCCCCCAACTCTGCCAAATTGCAAGGCCAGCTAATGTGCACAGCCCTTGGAGGTCACACAAGGGCTTTACTATTGCTTTGGATGTATGCTTCAGTTCATTGCTGTGTTTGAAGCTGAAACCCCTCCCCACCCTCAGCCTTATTGCAGATGCTTGACAACTGTGGGGCACACATAAGTGTTATTTTGCAGTGTTCCAAAATTCCCACCACCATGTCTACAGGCCTAGTTCCAGCTAATGTACAGCAACCCTAAAAGTGTACACTGGCAACAGCAAGCTTCAAGTTGGGGATGGTGGCCCTGAGGTGAAGTGAGGTGTTGCTTGTGCACCACACATTTCTTTATGACTACTGTCTGTAGGTTTGAACCTTGGTCTCATGACACCATTACACATTGAAACACATGCCTTTGAGAGACTTGATGTTATGCTTTTGCTACCTTTACACAGCTCTAGATGGTGTTTCTTGTGGGGAAAATCTTCTGCCTACTTACCCTACCCCTTAGACCACACTTATGTTGAATCCAGGCAATTGTTGCCACAGGTACTACACTGGCAGTACTTGCTAGACATTCCTGCAACTCCCTCAGTGTTGCTGCATGTCTCCTGGCAGCTTCCCTGACCAGTTTTCTACATGTTTTCTCATCTGTTTTGGATGGGCATCTAGTTCTTTTCAATGTCACTGTTGTCCCATATTTAATACACCTCTACGTCACTGTCTGCACTGTTTTCCATAGTATATGCAATGGTGAGGTAATGTTTTTTTCCCCCTACTCTTGACTGCTACATTTCAGATATGGGATCCCTTTGATGCTTTGTAAGATGTGTGCAAGTCTTGGCTGCTTCTGTTGCAGGCAACTGAGGAAATGTCAGGAACATACTTCTTGAACAGCAGACCATTACTTGGTGTGACATTGAGGCCCTGTACTTGATGGCAGATGTCTACTCAAGTAGAGTGAATGCTGTCAGTAAATCATAAGCTGCCTCCGCAATATGTTATTTTGAGTGTGTGCACACATATGCATCCAGTGTTTTGTATGGTTTGTATACCCCATATTTATTGCTCTAACACATAATTGTATTTTAAATGTTAATTGTTCATGTTAGGATCACATTACAGGTTGCAAAAGGTGTGGAGTGTATTATTGTGGTCTGTCATTGTGTATATCAGGAACAGTCTTAATAGGCGTGTGCACACTGTTGTATAAACTGTATAAGGGTAATGTTTCATACATGTCCCTACTGTAGCCAATCTGTTCCACCATTTTGTTTGTCTCTGTCCCCAGATCTTGCACTGACAGGTTGTGAGGTATACTGCAGGAATCTTACATACCATTCAGATATGACACCATGGTGATGCAGTGCAGTTAACACCAACAAAACTGAACATGTACATCATGCATTATGGGTAGGTGTGATAAATGTGTGCATAGCAAATAGCATGGCCTTAACATGGCCGGGATACTGGCAAATCTCAACAAATTAATTCCATACTCACCAGCTACAGGCTGCTGTCCCAGTTGTATACCAGAGGGACCTAAATAGTTGTGGGAGAGAGGTAATGTCAGTAGCCACTCGTATGGCCTTGGTACAGGGTGGAAGCAGCATTTCAGCATATTAACAGTACAACCCCCAATACTACAAAATATACTGGCCATCATCATAGATGTGCATGTCTGTGCATTACTAAACACAAACAAGATCTACTATCTCATCTGACATATGCATGTAGATACTATACAGATTAAAATGGATAAGCAACATTGTTCTAGTAATGTGCACTGGGGCCTTACCTGCAGACTCCCCGTCCATTGTGTGGGTGCAACCCACCTCCACAATGCTTTCTTTAGCTTTATGGGTTGCGCATTGGGCGGGTGCCCCAAAGTTGGTGAGGAGCTACTCGGTGGGTGTCAGTCGGGGCTGGATGGGTGGGCCTCTATCTGTGGCTAGCCGTTCCCTTGCTACAGCAGTAGCCCATTGATGGGCATGGCGGATGAGGTCACTGCCCCAATGCCGCACCTGCTCATAAGTTCTGCTGTTCAGACTGACATCATTTACCCTGTGGACCAGATTTATTTTATTTTTATTTTTTTATTTATTTTATTTATCATTTGTTGACCGGGAAAGTCCGACTAGGTTCCACAGAGCCTGTTTTCAGCGGAGGCCCGGGGAGAAATGCTCAAGATTGTTTCACAAGGTGGTCCTCTCCCACACATCTTGTGCTCTCCTCCCAAATAATAGCCCATAATGTTCTATCAAAAACTGGGTGATTATGTCATTTTCACCAACACAGAATGCCGGGAGGTGAGGCCTCTGCATGTTACCTGGAAGACATAAACAGGAAAAAAGGTCACAGGACCCCATATGGTTGTCAAATTGCATATCAACAGTGGATATAACTTGCAAATAATCCAAACTACACCATAATCCTCTAATCTATCATGGCTATAGCAACTTGCATTACACTCCTGGCCCTGAGCTATCTTATTCCCCCCCAATGTTGGACACTTAATTGCATAATCCTCTATTATTCATTCATTTCTTTGTAGAGGGATGACAGTGGCCATCTTTCATGTGGATGGTGGCAAGTCTGTGTTTGACTGTAGTGTGTGGTCGTGTGAGCACATGCCTGAGTTCATGTAGGAGGCAGACAGTGATGTTATTTTGCCCCATGGAGACCTGCTGTTGTTGTCATCAGTAGACAATATGTACACGCTCAGCAGTGCTGAGAGGAGGAGTGTGGTCGATGTGCATATCCCCCTATACAAATGGGGTGGAGAGGGTGGCGATGTCCCCACCTAACCTGTCTGATGCAGGTTGCCTATATCCATGGCATGTGTGTATGAGGTGTGCTTTTCCCCCAGTACAGGGTGAATTATGTTGTTGCCTCTGAGACTGACAACATATGTGGAGACACTGTTGCAATTGTCCTTGGTGGTGTGGATATGACTGATTTGTAGTCATAGTCAGCCTTACAGGAAGTCACCTGTGAACTTACATGCTTGCTCAGATAGAGGTGGACTTGCTTCCAAGTTGTTGCCTGCGCCTATGCGTCCCTGTACAGCCAATATAGCAACCTATGATGTGGTTTGTGTATTGCTGCTGTCCACCAAAGGGGATTACTCTCCCTTGGTGGTGGCTGGTTTTATAGGTCAGGTACTGCTGAGTCCATATAGCTGCAGTGGATATAAAGTGTACACACACTGTTACAATGTCTGGTATTTGTGCAATTGAAACATGACACCACAATAACTCAATTCAAAACAATTCCCAACTTTAATGTGACCATAGCCTGTACAATTCAATTGAAAACATAACAGTCTGGTATGTGAAAAAAATATATGGAAATAATAATCAGTACAATAAGCCAGCTGAATGAGTGCGCACCCTTAAACTGATATGTTGTATAAGCACGTGTTGAGATGGTTACAGCATTCATTCGTCTTGGTTTGGACTCTAACATCATGGCACATCTTTACTTGGCAATAGTAGCTCACCTTCCTTGAAACAGCTTTGTTTGTTTTCTATAGGGTCATAGGTTCATAGGTGCACACTAGGCTAATGGCCCTGGAGCCTATATAAGCCTAACCCAAGAAAATTCCCTGGCATCATGCCTCCCAAATTTAGATCCCAGTGCCCTTGTCAAGCAAGGCCAATGAAGTCATCCACGGGGTAAACTTCCTATTGCCCATCCACTTGTCAAGATTTCTCTTAATGAGGGCCAGTGAAGTACTCTGCTTGATGTGAATGGGAAGTTTGTTCCAGAGTATGGGAAGTCTCTGGGTCAGAAACCTGTCCCTCCAGCATGTTCTGTTTATTGTGGTAATGAGGTTTAGGTCCCTAGAGCGTGTGGCATGGAGGGATTGGGATTTTTTTAGATGTAGCATATCTAGCAGTTCTGGGTCTGACATGGCTTTCTAGGTCAATCAGAGATCACCTCTAAGTAGGCAATAAGAGACAGAGTATAGCTGGAGTTTTTTGAGTCTGTCCATATAGGGCATGTGTCTAATGCCTAAGATCCTCTTAGTGAGGTATTTTTGTGACCTTTCCAGTTGTTGTAGGTGTCTAGTGAGGTACATACCAAATGGGGCATTGTATTCTATAATAGGTCTAATGAAGGACAAGTAGAGAGGGATTATGATCTCTTTCTTCCTGGATGAGAAACCTTTTGTAATGAGATGTGTCACATAGAAGGACCTTCTGACTACAGTGGCAATGTGGTTATCAACAGAGAGGTTGCTGTCAACCTGTGTCCCCAGGTCTCTTATCATACCTTCGATGTTTAGTGGACTGCCTATGTGGTAGTTCATGGGCACCGAATTTTTCTCAAAGGGAATGACAATGAACTTTTTGGCATTGAACTTAAGGCCGTGGTTCTGGCACCAGTCACTGGTGTCAGTGAGTCCTTTTTGTAGAATGTCTACATCAGTTGGAGAATCAATAATGGCTCCCAGTTTGCAATCATTTATGAACTTGGTCAGCCAGAGTCCCTTTGTGTTGGCTTGAACTTCAGAGAAGTAGATGCCAAACAGGAGAGGACCTAGGACTGATTCCTGTGGGACACCACTTGTAACTGGCCGGTAGTCAGATTTAGAGTCCGCTACTTTCACAGTGTGGATTCTATCAGTGAGCCAGTTGGCAGCACATCTTTTGACATAGGGGTTTATGACTAGTTTAGTGAGTCTATCTATGATTCCTGAGTGACGGATGGTGTAGAAGGCCTTGGCAAGATCTAGGTAGGGTGTGTGAACTACCTTGCCCTCATCCACAGCTCTGATGACAGACTCAAATAAGTCTATCAGGTTGAGCAGGCACAATCTACCTTTCACAAACCCAAACTGCGTAGGGTCCAGAGTTTGGAGAGTCCCTATGTCCTTATTTATAAGGTCCATGATGATGCACTCCATAGCCTTACATATCAGACTCATCAGACTAATGGGGCAGTAGTTCCCAGGGTCTGTAGTTGCTCCCCCTTTGTGGAGTGGCATGACAATAGCAGTGCACCATTCGGTAGGAACAAAGCCTGAAATGAGGCTGTGATTGAACAGGGTACTCAGGTGTGGTGCCAGTTCACTTTGTAATTCATGTAGAACACAGACAGGGATATTATCAGGTCCTATGGAAGCTGTATTCTTGGGCGGCCATGGTGGTGCAGTGGTTAGCATTGCTGCCTCACAGCAAGAGATTCTCCCATTCGATCCTAAGCTGGGGTGCCTTCTGTGCGGAGTCTGCATGTCCTCTCCTCCCTGTGGTTGTGTGGGCTTCTTCCAGATGCTCCGGTTTCCTCCCACATCCCTAAGACATGTTTTAGGCAGATTGGATACTCTAAATTGGCCCTAGATGTGAGTGCATGTGCCTTCTGTGGAAGGTTGGTTGCCGGACTGGCAACTCGACACCATAAAACTTCACTGCCAATCATGAGTGAACAGGTGATCCGCTGTGGCAACCCCTAACCGGGAAAAAGCCGAAAGAAGAAGAATATGGAAGCTATATTGTTGGCTTTGGACAGTGCAGTTTTTACCTGTGTAGCTGTGATAATAGGGACTTGGCATTCCTCAGGTATTTTGATAGGCCCTTTAGGGTGAAGGGGGGTAAAGTTAGCACTGAACTTGTTGGCAATATCAGTTGGTTCTGTATATGTATTGCCATTGTGCTGTAACTCAGAGCAGATCTGAGTATTTCCATGTAGATTCATGACATAACTATAGAATACCTTGTGGATGTCTTTAGAATCTGCAGCAATTTTGTTTTCATAGCTAGCCTTAGATGATTTGATGATGGATCTCAGTTTTTTGCTGAGGCTAACAAGGAAGTTTTTCCAGTCGTGGGAATTCACCCTTTTCTGCAACAGTTTTTTCCTTCTGTTGTAGAGTTTATTTATGGTGGGGGATCACCAGATTGACTACCTTTTTTGGAGGAGAGCGTCTTGGTTCTGTTTGGTATGGTCCGTTCCATGCACTTGTGTTTGTGCTCATACAGTGCACTGTTGTATGATTCAGCAGTCATGCACCTATTTTCCATTTGCATGGCTGTCGGGAAGTTAGCCATCTCTGTTTTTAGAAGCCCAAAATTGGCTTTGGAGAAGATTTTACAGTGGTTTCCTTTAGGGGGGGTGAGGGTGGGATGTGGATATCCATGCTGATTAGCTTGTGGTCAGATCTGACCAGGGAGGAGTTGATTACTGGTGTAGAGCAGTGGTTGCCCATGTTAGTAATGACCAGGTCAAGGATGTTTTGACCCCTGGTGGAGATAAGAATGAGTTGGTCCAGGGCATTCGAATTAATGAATTCCAGAAAACATTGAGCAAGTGTGTTGGTACATGATTAATTTTCCCAGTTAATTGAGGGGTAGTTAAAGTCTCCCACTATAAGGGTATTGGGTTGTGCCCTAATATTTTCCACTGTGTTAGGAATGTGGAGTGGGAGTCTTGTGAGATGATGGGGGATCTATAGCAGGCTACAACTTGGATTGCAGTTTTACCCAATGTTAGTTGTACCTGAAGTATTTCTGATGCATTATATTGGGCTACAAGTCTGGAGATGTGTATATCCTTTATGAATATGGATACACTACCACATTTAGTGCTTTGGTTTCAATAGAATTGTACAGGTTAGGGGTCACATTCAAGATGAGAAACATTTTGAAATGATTTTCTGTCATCTCATTGTTATACAACACACAAACCTGGCATTCCAACAGGGGTGTATACACTTTTGATATCCACTGTATATAGGTGCTGATATAGCTGTTAGTGGCAGACATGGACAGAGGGTCATAACACAGTTGAACACTTCCCCGATTACTAACTGATAATCATGCCTACTCTAGTACCCATATCAGTGTCAGGGCAATGAAACAACCATCAGCTGTACACATTTATGTCTGTTGGATGCACTGACAATGGTATTACACACATGTGCAACATGCACAACCTCATTACCTGACTGATTGAAACCTATGTTATTAGTTTTGTGGCTTCCAGCTGAACATACACATACATACATGTGCTCAGGGGATACCTGGTATACATTTTTGTTCTATGTTAGTATGGCACACTGTATTTACAGTCTTGCTGCTCAATCATACTTCTTAACCTGTTATAGCAGGACTTCGGGACAATGGCACACATAAATGGGTGACAAAAGGGACATTAATATTGATACTGCTTTAATATAGCTGCACCATACATTAGTAAGTTGATTGACAGTAGGCTTTGACATCGCTGTGGTAACCTGGAAGATGTCCAACAGTCATAAGTAGGCTATTACGTTACGTTGTCATTGCTCACAGACTTGCCAATGGTTTGACTGACATAACACAAGTATATGTGTATGTGACTACAGATATCAGTCACAAATGTGCTTATTGTCCAGCAGAACACTGTACAGTTGAATGTTGTTAATTCAATATATCACATGCAGTTCAATACACGCCTGCAGCCGTACTTTACTATGCACATGCCCTATATAGGTCTCTTAGATTTACAAGACAAACATGTATCATACTTTTATTCGCAGGTAACATGTGGATATGGACAACATCCCATTAACTGGCCTAGCAGTGGAACAGTCACAACTGTTCGACAGACACAGCAGCGGTTGTCATATGTGAGCTGTCCTTTCCCAGAGTGAGTCAGGGTCCTGAGCTGTGATCCTACCTCGCAACCTCTTAGAGCATCACATATGGACACAGCCTAAAATGATGGGGGGATAAATAGGGACAGATTTTAAATATTCCTGTTACAAATGTAGAATGTTTGTAGAATAATACCTTTTTGCATTACTTGAATATTATTAAGGATTTGGAGTCTTAAACTCAAGTGTTACTCATTACTTAATGAATTCAATCCTCAGCTATTTGCCAGAAAAGTACAGATTTCAGGAGGAACAGGCAAAAAAATATGATGGCAAACTCTGAGCATTCTGTGAAGATCTGTACAGTTGAGAAGTATGGCTGTGATCTCTTTCACTGCAGAGAGGGCCAGATACTATGGCCATATCAGCTGTACAGCAAGACATTAGTACACCAAGTCTTGTTGGGACATATATTCTTCCAAATCATATTTCCCATTATTACAGACCAAGTACTACATTCATTTACATGCTTACTTGTTTCACATACCTTTTTTAATTTTCTTTTCTGTTTTCTAGTTTTTATTTTTGTTTTCCTCTCTCTCTCTGTGCACTATAGGGATAGAGCTGGATTGAATAGGTGGCAGCATAGCTTTTGTAGGTGATACTCATGACCAGGTGATGGCCTGTACACCAACTGGTGTTCCCCACTTGCTAAGTGCATGCAGAACAGCTGTGTAGTTCTTCCAATAGCCAATGTTATGGCAACACATTCCTATAACCAAGTACCCCAAGTGGGCATTGGCCCTTTCCCTTACCTGTAAGGAAGACATCCTGGTGGTGTGTGAGCTAATACCTCTTTCAACAAGACTTGTAGAGACAAGCCAAATAAATGGTGGAGAAGATACAAGACATAGGGTAGAATGTGAGTATTTCTGTTATATGTTTGGAATACTGCTAGTTTAACAGGGCTTGTCTGAACATGCTACTTCTGAATGGGTTTCAGTTTGACAAAGTTCTGTCTCTGCATAGCTCTCAACTGTAGGACTATCCTCATAATGACCAGAGGGTAGCCTGTTATGTTTGGTCTGTTCCCCAGACAGGTGTTGTCCTTGGCAAATCAGTAGCATACTCTGGCGATTGCAATCAGTAAATGCAAATATACATTTCTTTTTTCTGACTTTATATCTCTCAGAAAAGATATGTTACAACAAACCCTGTAACACCAGCAACTTTCTCGGTATATAACAGCAATATTTCAAGTATGTACATGTATTTGGGCCTCTGTCCGCCAATTATGTCAGACTTTGTCCAGATGTCATACAGTAGGAGGTTGATAAGTATAATGGTCTATCATTATTTACTGCTGTCATTCCTGCTGAGGGGAAAGGCTGGAAAACATGTTGAAGTATGTACATTCAAGAGGTTAGTGTATAGAGAATGCTTGTAGATGCCCTTGTAAATTTTTTTTTTTGTGTGGGGAAGAGTAACAAATGTTTTAAAACAAGGCTGTTAGAACATGTGAGACATATTACTGATAAGAAAGAAGACAGTTCTATAGCTGTACATTTGAATAAATCTCACCATGGGAACACTAGTGGGTTGCAAGGTAATGTTTTGGAAAAAGTCTGTTCCTCAGTTTGAGGAAACATTCATAAAAGAACAATTGTTATGTACAGAATCACTGTATTATTATTAAATGTGATACCTTATCCCCTAGAGGTTAAATGGGGAGTGTAATTGAAGGATGTGTATTTAATTATGTAATTAAGTGTTAATTGCTTCTTGTGATTAAGGCAAGTATTTATTGTCATGTTTTACTCCTTGAAGGCTTTGGCCAAGACATCAGAGTATAATAAACATGTGCGAATTACTGGCTAGTTGTATTTCTCTTTGCTATGTTCAGTCATTTAAGTTGTTTGTTAAGAGGTTGTTGTATGCCTGGCCATTGTGTATGACCTATCATGATTTTGTAGAAGTCTAATGTTCACTTATTTATTTGGACTGTGGGGGGGGGCAGATATGAGTGTCATGGGTCCTTCTGTATCCAACTGTGCATGCTGCCCCAGTTATGGGTGGTCTATCGGCAGCATGTGTTTGTATGGGCATTTTGACATATTGCAACCTACTGTATATGAATCTGTAGCCCACCACCTCTGTAATGCCCCTCACACAGGCAAGGAAAAGGGGCAAGGCCCACGTTAAGGAATGTCCCATATGCTGGTACTAGCAGCAATGTCCAGGTCCACAGCAGAATACTTTGTGGGCACCTACAGAGTTGTATAGCCTTAGCAATACCTGACATCTACACATCTATACAAAGGGCAGACAAAAAGTAGATAGCCAACAGGTTATGCATTATGATGAATATTTTGAAGGATAGCAGTCAGAAACTGAAAGGTATGCTATTACTACATGACAGCAGTCCTCAATGACATGTCTAAGAAACATAGTAGTCTACAGTTAATACCATAATATCATATCAATATCCAATAGGAGATACAAAAAAACATACAGCTCAAACACCAAAAAAAAGAGAGTACTCAGAGTCCCAACTTTGCATGCAGGAGTGTATGGTTCAAGTACTACAATCTACAATCTGCAATCTATTTTTACTTGGAAAAGCACTGTTAACAGTACTTACTTAATAATACACTATGTATTAAACTATTTTTGTCAACCAGTGCACTGTAGCT
>NC_056734.1:910926904-910957805 GCF_019279795.1 Protopterus annectens
GCCTTCTTATAGTTACTTTACACCTTTTCTTACCTGGCAGACTTGTGGAAGAGATTTCTGTTAACACTACCTGTTTCTACCCATATTCACATAGTCAGGGTTACATATGTCCACTCATAGTGTGTGTGTGTGTGTGTGTGTGTGTGTGTGTGTGTGTGTGTGTGTGTGTGTGTGTGTGTGTGCGCGCGCGCTACTGCCATACTCTGCCTGGATTTCTATCTTTCTCCCTGGTTGTTTGCAGCAGGGACCAGTTGCTGTGACAGCATGACACTTGAACATTTGGGGGAGACTACTTGGTGTATGTACTTATGTTGCTGTCATTTGTAGCCTTGGGGTTGGACCATGGGTATTGGACACAGTATAACTACAGCCTTCATATAGCTACTTTATACGTTTTCTTACCTCAAAGACCTGTGGAAGAAATTTCTGTTAACACTACCTGACTGTTTCTACACATATTCACAAAATCTTAGGTGAAATTATGCATACAGCTTACTACCATTCCCGGGATTCAAACCGTGACTGTTTGTGCAGAAACTACAACAAAAGATTTTGTGTTTCATCAGAACAAGCTCTTGAGAGCCTGCTATCTCTTCCTTGAATGTTTTCTGTCTAATTCTCTCTTGGTTGTACAATCTGACCTTGTAATTATAACATTCTCATACATGCATTCCTATACATACCTTTTGACATAGCACAGTGGGGAAAACAGTGGTTAACTTAACATTACTATTCAGATGTCAGATCTTGGTGCATGAAAAATTCCATATCAGTTAATCTTGTGTCTTACAGAGGCACTAACTTTGTTTATAGGTTCATAGGTAGGTACTAGGCTATCTGCCTGAGGGCATTTACAAGCCTAGCCAGAGTGTGTCGGCTTTTGCCGCCCCATTGATTAATTAATTTATCCTCTGTTAAGCAGAGCCAATGAAGTGATCCCAGGGGTGTATTTTCTGTTACCCATCCACTCATCAAGGTTTCTCTTGAAGAGTGTTAGTGAGGGGCTCTGGCTGATGTAATTTGGAATTATGTTCCAAAGCATGGGGAGTCTCTGTGACAGAAATCTATCCCTCCAGCATGTTCTATTTATTGTTGTGGTGAGGTTTAGCTCACTAGAGCGCGTAGCTTGCAGTGACTTGGATTTCTTTAGGTGGAGCATGTCCATCAATTCTGAGTTGGACATGGCTTTGTAAGTCAGGCAGAGATCACCTCTGAGTAAGCGATATGCCACTGAGTACAGCCAGAGGTTTTTCAGTCGGGCTGCATAAGATATATATTTGAGACCAGTAGTTCTCTTGGTGAGGTACTTTTGTGGTCTTTCCAGCTGTTGGAAGTGTCTTGTGATGTACATCCCAAATGGGGCATTGTACTTTATGATGGGTCTAATGATTGATGAGTAGAGGGGTAGTATAACCTCTTTATTTTTAGATGCAAACCCTTTAGTAATTAGATGGGCCACATAGAAGGATTTCCTAACTACTTTGGCAATATGATTGTCAAAGGAGAGATTACTATCTACCTGGGTCCCCAGATCTCTTATTACCTCTTCTGTATTAAGGGGGCTGCCACCTATGTGGTAATTCATGAGTGTTTTGTTTTTCCAAAATGAGATGACTATGCATTTTTTGGCATTTAGCTTGAGGCCATGACTTTGACACCAGGTGTCCTTCTCAGTAAGGCCCTTTTAGAGGATGTCCATGTCAGCTGGAGAGTCAATTATGGCTCCCAGTTTGCAGTCATCAGTGAACTTGGTTAGCCATAGTCCTCCTGTGTTTGCCTGTACTTCTGAGAAGTATATGCCGAACAGTAGGGGTCCCAGGACCAAGCCTTGCGGGACACCATTTGTGACTGGTTTAGAGTCGGACTTGGAGCCCCCTATTCTTACCGTGTAAGTTCTGTATGTAAGCCAGTTGGCAACCCATCTCATGACATAGGGGTTTATGTTCAGGCTGGTGAGTTTTTCTGTAATACCCAAGTGGTGAATAGTGTTGAAAGCCTTGGCAAGGTCAAGGTAGGCTGTGTGGACCACCTTTCTTCATCTATGGCCTTGGTAACTGTCTTGAAGAAGTCAACCAGGTTTAGTAGGCATGATCTGCTCTTAATAAAGCTGAACTGGGTCGGGTCAAGTGTTTGGAGGTTCCCAATGTCTTTGTTAATGAGTTCCATGATGATGCACTCCATAGCCTTGCAGACCAGGCTATTCAGGCTTATGGGGCAATAGTTACCAGGGTCAGTTGTGGCCCCTCCTTTGTGGAGAGGAATAACCATTGCTGTGTGCCATTCTATGAGCACATAGCCTGTGGAGAGGTTGAGGCTGAACAGCATGTTTAGGTGGGAGGTTAGTTCATTCTGTAGTTCGTGCAAGATGCAGCCTGGGACACCATCTGGTCCCACTGACGCTGTGTTTTTTGGCTTTTGAAAGGGCTGTTTTCACCTGTGCATCTGTGATTTTTGGGACTCTACACTTTTCCGGTATTGTTGTGGGCCCTTTTGGAGGTGAGGGGGGGTGAAGTTTACATTGAATCTATCTGCCAGGATGTTGGCAATATCAGTAGGTTCAGTATATTTTGTGCTATCTTGCACTAGTTCAGTGCATATCTGCGAGTTGCCACTTAGATTCTTAACATAGCTAAAGAAGGCTTTGTAGTTATCTTTTGAATCCTTGGCTATTTTTCTTTCAAAGTTAGCCTTGGGTGATTTCATGAAAGACCTCAGTTTCTTACTGATACTGATCAGGGATGTCTTTCCATCTTGGGATTTGCTTTTTTCTGAACTAGTTTCCTCCTTCTATTGTATAGCCTCTTTATTGCAGGGGTCCACCAAACTAGTTTCCTGCTCTTAGAGGAGTGAGTCTTGGTTTTGCTAGGGATGGCATGACCCCATGCATCCTTGCAGGTGCTCATAGAGTGCATTTGTAAAGATTTCTGCATCTTGGGCAGCATTATCCTTTAGCATGGAGGCTGTGAAACTTACCACCTCTGTATTAAGTAAGGTGAAGTTTGCTTTAGAAAAGTTTTTTACTGTGGTTTCCTTAGTTGGGGGTGGTGGTGGGGTGTGGACATCCAGAGTGATTAGTTTATGGTCTGATCTAACCAGTGATGGGTTGACCTCCTGTGTGGAACACCTGTCACCCATGTTAGTGATGAGCAGGTCCAACATGTTTTCACCTCTGGTAGGGGAATTTACCAGCTGATCCAGGGCATTTGAGTCGATGAATTCCAGGAAGCGCTGGGCCTGGGAATTTGTACTCGAGTAGTTTTCCTAGTGAATGGTAGAGTAACTGAAATCACCCAATATCAGGGTGTTTGGTAGGACCTTCATATTTTCCAGTGTCTCCAGAAAGGTGGAGTGGTGGTCCTGGGTCATGGAGGGTGATCTGTAGCAGGCCACAATTTGCATTGCAGATTTGCCCGATGTTAGTTGCACATGGATGATCTCAGAGGTATCATGCTGCGCCACTAACCTGGAGGTGTAGGTACCCTTGATGAATATGGATACACCCCCTCCTTTTGTGTTTCGGTCCGTGTTCTGTAGCTGAAACATGTGGTATGAGTTGTCGCCCAGTAATGCTGGGGTGCTCTCTATAGCCTTGAACCAGGTTTCAGTTACTGCACAGATGTCGATGTTCTCCATACTGAGGAGTGCTTCAAGTGTGCATTTTGAGATTTAAACTCCTGGTGTTGAGTAGCATAACCCTCAGTTTTTTGTTAATTGTGCTGTTTACGGAAGTGGGTTTGGCTTTTGAGCCTTGCCTAAAAAGGCACTATGGGGGCAGCAAGAGACTTGGCCAGTATTCGAAAGCCTAGGGGTGACAGGTGCAAGCCATCTCTTGAGAAGCAATGCGGCTTGTCGAACATGTCATCCCAGGCTGACAGACACTGGATCTCCTTTGAATGACACCAGACACTTAGCCAATTGTTGAAATTGATCATTTTTTTCTTTATACTGAGGTATCATTCTTGGTGAGGGCAGGATGCTACTCAGGGTCAGGGTCATACCAGCCTGGGCTACATGATCAGAGAGCTCTTCCATGTCTCTTTTCATGTAGTCCAGGGAGGCACGCCTCAGGTCATTCACACCAACATGAACAATGACAGAGTCATATTTGTACTTGTTCTGGAGTGACCTGAGTGTTTGTGTTATGTGGCAGATTCTGGTTCCTGACAGGCAGCTAACAGTAACCTTCTGCTTGTCCAGCCTAGTGAGTGGGACATCAGTGTGCCTGACTATAGAGTCACCTATTGCTAGTGTGTTAGGTATGTTATTTCGCCTTAAGGGCTGTGATTCTGCGGCACACTGATTTTGTGTTTTATGTGTTGTCTGGTTTGTGACGGGAAGTGCAGGTTGTTTGGGTGTCTGCTTTGGAGGTCTCTGATACTTTTGTAGGTTTTTATTTAGACCTCCGAGTATGGTTTTGTGTATTTATGTGTATTTTTTGCCAGAGCTGTTTTAGTAGGTCTTTGTGAGGCTGGAGTTGTGGTGCAAGTGTTAACCTCCTCATCTTGACTGTCTGTTGTCAGATGAGACTTGATTGTTTAATACTTTTAGAGCTATAGTTGCTGTGCATAACTTGTACACATTTTAATTCATACAATACCAAAGTAAATACAACCAGTCCAGGGTTTTAAATTTTATTGACAGGCAGTTACAGTGTTATTTATATATAACATATATGAGACTATTACTGTAATATTGTCTGGTTTACTCAGTACAAACCAGACCCATTTTTAATACTGCAAGGTGACATTCTACTCCTTTATATTTATTTGGTATGAATACGACAAGCTAGATTGTTAGTCACCAGCTTCACGTCCCAGCCTTAGCAGCCTGCTTGCATGGGCTTCCTGGTTCACAGCCCACTCAGCTAGAGCTGTAAAGAAGGTAGAGAAACATTTATGCATACCTATTCATCACAAACACAGGCTGAACTTTGGTAAACAGTTACTGATATTAATACTTACACACACCTGAGACATTCCTCTGCCATGCATCTTGGACTCACTAGTCCAAGAGCTCCCTCTTTCTCCTCTTCAAGTAGTGGTGCTGGACCTGCTCACCAATCTGAGGGATGCCAGTGGCACTGGTGAGATCATGGGTGAGACTTTCCCAGGCCTCTGCTTTGTGTTGGGAGCCCTGGTACTGGTTCTGCAGCAGTCCTATATCATGTTTTTTTATGAGGAGTCCTGCCTTGACCCTGGACTCCTGTACGCAACAGGGCTGCACCCAAAAGTGCACCCCCTCTCTAATACCAGCCATAGTGCCTACAGTAGGGAGCTACAACCAGTTATGAGCTGTATTCCCACCTGCAAGGTTTAAATATTACCTATTTTCCGCCCTTTGCTGTGATTGGATGGTTTTGAATATGCTAAGTTAAGTGCCATACAAACTCGCTTAGCTGGTATAAGCATTGCTTAGAGGGGTAGATGCTAAGCACTGCTTACCAGTGTGGAAACCCGCTTATCTATGCTAACTTTTGCTTGGAATTTATATTTAAGCAATCCTTATACTGGCTAAGCATAGCTGAGCACAAGTTAGCATTGCTCAGCTTTCCTTTTATAGACTATCAGCATTGTGGGGTTGATTCCTCATAAATTACATATTATGATATGTATGTCTACCTTCCATAACATCCCCCTATGCGCTTTTATTACAATACATTATTTTGTGGCTATGCTGTATGGGACACTTGTGTTTCTATAGGGGTTTCACATCTGTACTACACTAACACCTCACATTTGGACCTGCTACACTCTCCTGGTTAACAAATATATATATATATTATTCACTACCTACTGATAACAAAATATATTTTCATGCTTTTTAACAGATACAAATTAATGGACTGAATGGGGACTTGAATCATGAATGCCTATTTGCTGAGCGAAAGCTGTAACCACTACGCTATTTCACTTTTCATTGCTTTGGCCATATATTTATATTTAGCTCATCGGGATGTGTAAGCTAGGCTGAGCATAGCTGCGAGACATGCACTCCCATTCAGCTATGCTTAAACTTTATTGTGAAGAGAAAAAAAAATACATATGTGTTTTATTTTTATTTACTGTAGGGGTTTGCACATTGCTTTCTGCATCATTATCTGTGTATTGCTTTACAAACTTAGAAAGTTGATAGAATAAGCAGGTTTTGCATTAGCACAATTTTTTGGTCCCGTGGAGTCAGGGAGGTACACATTTTAGGTGGAACACACCAAAATATATGTGTATGTGTGTTTTGTTACCAAAATATATGAGTCAACTATCTGTACACATTTCAAAAATAGTTGAGAGGTAAGCTCCATGGACATACCTCTCAACTGTCCAGATTTCCACAGAGTGTCCAGATTTCTGCCTCATATTTTTGTGTGTTCCTTCTGAAATCTTTACTTTTCTGGCAAATAGTTCAAGATTGAAGTAATTGATAATGACAAACATTTGAGTTTAGGACTCCACATCCTTCAGAAAATTCATGCTAATGCAAAACCTATTATTCTATCAACTTTCTAAGTTTGTAAGAGCAATATTTACAGTCTGTCCCTATTAGCCCCCCCCCATCATTTTAGGCTTTGTCCAAATGTTTTGCTCTAAGAGGTTGGGAGGTATGTCCATGGACACACTAACAGGTGTCCGCAGACACTTTTGCTGTTTTTGTATTGCCATATGGCAACTCTGGAGTGCAGGGGGCATATATATTGTAAGAGCACTGCTCTCGGACACACCCTCTGTGCTCGTACACAGACCCATGTCCATGTAGGAATACAGCAGCCCGCCTTCATGCATATGCAGTTCTATACGGACATGGGACACTCCGTGTAAGAATAACTCTATTCTTACACAGAGTGTTGCTGAATCCAGCAGAATGTATCACTAGATGTGGAAACACAATGTCTACATATCAGTCAAAGCATCTGTAGCCTTATATATAGTTCAAGATTACTTTTTGCTCAAGATAGCAGGTAGAGTAGGCTGGCATCAGGAAGCATACATGCTGAGACTGTATAAATGTTATGTTTAGAAGAATTAGAATTGCTGTGGCAAATTAGATTGAATGCTTATAATTTTCCTGGTACAAATGACGCTTGTTCTATCAGCTGTATTTTGAAATTGAAACATTTGCAAAGATGAAAATATTTTGCATTTTATTTATGGAATTTGGTGTTTCTCACTCTTGAGAATGACAGTTTTTTAATTTTTGAGCAGTTTTATATCTAACTATAGAATGTGTTATTTCAGTTTGATGAATGTTTAAAATGATAAGATCTTTAATCAATCAGCATATACTAGATAGGTTTAGTGTTTATGTAAGTTAATATTGTTTGGTGTTGACTGCTTCTTACATTTGAATCTTGATGTAGTGAGTAGCAGTTTTAATGTGTGTGTTTCTTTAAAGTTTTTATGTAGAGGAGGTTTGTGGTGATAGGTAAAGAGTATCACCTGTTGGTATTTAAATGCATTTTGTTGTAAGGTGCACTTGTAATCTGAAGAAGTTTGCTTTGGAAGAAAACGAAAAGCGCTTCATTATTTAGTAGTAAAACAGAACTTAGACTTTTTTTCTGCTTGCCGTTCTTGTGTTTGTTTTGTTCCAGTTTGTCGTGGGCAGTGTGTTTGCAACAGGATAAAAGTTAACTAAGCAATAAAGTAGAGCAAATCAATGGCAGTAGCTGATTGCAGGTGTCCAGTGGTAGACAGTCATGACATTCACTAACAAAAAATTGTACTGAGATGAGTGTCTGCTATCCTAAGTGTAGTGCACTGTGCATATTCCAGAGTACTGTACACACCTGGAAGAGCATTATAAGTTTGAAAGTGTCTAAAACACCCTATCAACCCTTAAAATAACACTTACTAAAGGCATGCTACAAAACAAAAAACTAAAATGCATCTTCCATGGGTAGAGATAACATACCTACTCTTGTGCTGAGCATCAGTAAACATGCAGTGGTGGATCCACTCCTACATCTATTCAGTGTGAGAGTACACCATGGCTTTGCCACCAAGGTATGGTGTATAGCAGTTGTCATGCCATCTCAAAACAGTGGTTCCAACCAGTGACCTTGGAAAATGCCAATCCACTAGCTTAATGAATCTCATCTGCAAGGCCATGCAAAGATTTATAACTGATCAAATTAACTATGATATTGGAAACACACAGCCAAGGTCAGAAGTATTGAGCCGCACAAAACACACTGATAAACAAACTAAGTGGCTCTAAGCTGTCACACCAACGAAAGAACAGAGTCAACCCTGGATACCTCCTTAATGAAAAATGAGCATCATCAATAAAAAATAAAATCAGTCCCAAAGTTTAATGTAGGTTAAGTGCTTTCATCCATTAAATTCACTCAGACTTCAGCAGAACAACCAATTACATATCCACAACTATTTAAATACTTAAATTCTGTTAATTAATAACAATCATGTGACCCTCACCCTCAATTCAGTAACACCTAATACATTTACCCTTTTTGCTTCATAAAAATGTTTGTGTAACCCTTTACTTAAGATAGGATTAATAAACACAATCACTCATATACAACTTGCAAGAACATATAAAAAACTTTATGTAAGCGTTGTTTGTGGATAAATCACAAGTAAGTGTGTTTAGGCATGCTATAATCTTGCAGCTCATAATTTTAATATGCTGCTTAAAGAGATAGCTTTGTTTCATCCTGGAGGTGAACTTGCATTAAACGTGATATGCCATACTAATTCCTATATTCAACTTTGTGCTTCCAAGGGCCACCCTTTAGGTTTACCAAAACTTTTTCCAAGATTAAAAAATAGATGTTTTTAATTTTTCTTGGCATTCTAATTAATCATTGAATAATGCATTGTTACTTTTGGAATTACTAATATCGTAATAATGCTTATAAATCCTTTTTTTCAGTGCATGTTCTGTCTTCCAAATGTAATATGCATGGCAGAAGTCAAGGAAGGTAAAATAAACAACTCCAGTAGTATTACAGTCACTTATATTGTATGCCTTAAGTTTGCAGTTAAATCATCTTAAAAAATATATTTACACTGGGGACATCTACCACACTTTCCCATTCATGTGTTAAATTTTTCACTGTTGCCACATTTATTACGTAACTCTAATTAGGTTCATAGGTTTATAGGTTGGTACTAGGCTACTGGCCCTAGGGCCTATACAAGCCTAGCCATAACAATTCCTTGGATATTTCTTCCCACAGTATTTACTTCCCTGGACCCCTGTCTAGCAGGGCAACTGATGTGATCCCCGGGGTGAATTTCCTATCTCCCATCCAATCATCAAGGTTCGTTTTGAAGAGGGCCAAGGAGGCGCTTTGCTTGACATGTATGAGCAGTCTATTCCAAAGTATGGGGAGTCTCTGGGTCAGGAACCTATCCCTCCAGCATGTTTTGTTCATTGTGATGACAAGGTTTAGATCCCTGGAGCATATGGCTCTGAGGAATTGGGATTTCTTTAAGTGGAGCATGTCCAACAGCTCAGGGTTTGACATGGCCTTGTATGTTAAGCAGAGATGGCCTCTGAGTAGACGATATGCGACAGAGTATAGCTGGAGTTTTTTTAGACGGTCGGCATAGGGCATCTGCTTTAGGCCTGTGATTCTTTTAGTGAGGTATTTCTGCGGCCTTTCCAGCTTTTGCAGATGTCTTGTAAAGTACATACCAAATGGGGCATTGTATTCTGTAATGGGTCTAATGAGGGATAAGTACAGTGGGACAATGACCACCTTTTTTCTGGATGAAAAGCTCTTAGTGATGAGGTGTGGCACATAGAATGATTTCCTGACTGTTGTGGTGATGTGGTTATCAAAGGTGAAACCACTGTCCACCTGTGTCCCTAAATCTCTCATCACACTTTTGGTGTTTAGTGTACTCCCACCTATGTGGTAATTCATGGGTACATGTTTTTTCCCAAAGGGGATAACTATACATTTCTTGGCATTAAGCTTGAGCCCATGGCTCTGGCACCAAGCAATTGTTACTGTAAGGCCCTTTTGTAGAGTATCCACATCATTTGGGGATTAAATAATGGCTCCCAGTTTGCAGGCATCTGTGAACTTTGTTAGCCAGAGTCCCTTAGTGTATTTTTCTTTGATGTTATGGTGTTTTTTATAAGTAACATGAGGCTTATTACTCAACACACTTTTTCAATTGTCACAATCGATACATTTCCAATTACTCATCAAGATGTCCCTAACACAATTATTCCCCACCACATATTCAATAGCAGAATAAATGCTCATGCCTCTGTACTATATACGGGTGAAAGCGCTTAACTATTCCTGTGATTCATTTTCATTTTGTGTTCTGGTTGTTATGTTTATGCATTAAACGAGTGGATTTTACAAGTCGCTGCTTACACAAGTCTCTTTTGGGAACATTTTGGCTTCTCAAGCATACATAGCGAGGCATGAGCATTTATTCTGGTTTTGAGTGGTTCCTTGGTTTTGCGATCACCATATCAAGTTACATATTCAATAGCCATACATCCATATCTGTCAACCTCTAACTTAGGGTCATTTGTTTCTTTGTCTTGATTGTCAATGTTTTTACTGCTAAAATGCTCATTGCCCAACAGCAGCTGGAATATCTTGTTATTCCTCTCGTTTATAACTTTGTACTTAATTTCATCTAACATACCAGAAAGGTACCCCTTTTCAGAAAACATCCTATATAAATTATCCATTTATTCTAAAAACAAATTATCCTTCAATATAAGCCTAGATGCCCAAGCCATGTGGCCATTTCCTAAAACTTTTTCCTCTCACCAAGAAAGACTACTTATGTAGTGTAATCATTTATTAGAATACATAGGTTTTCTATACAGATTAGAAAAAAATTCACCCTTCTCAAAGTCCTTTGTGAGGTTAACATCTAAAAAATATAGAACCTTTAGAATGTTTATTACTAAACTTCAATAACTTTGTGGAGGAATTTAAAAATGCCACAAATTCTTTGAATTGTGAAACACCAACTTTCCAGATAATAAATGTGCCATCCAAAAATCTCAAAAATTTTACATGTATTACTTATATGGAGATGTAAAAACGCAATTTTGCTCCCAGTGCTAGAACAAATTGGCATAAAGTGGGGCAGCCACATTGCCACACCACTAACTTGTCTATAGTACACCTTTTCAAAAATGTAATTATTTTGTAGGATAATTTCCATGAAGTTTTCTAACATCATAACTTCTTTGTTAGTCAGCCCTTTCAAGCTTTAAAGGCTTCTCTAAACCATTTAAGCCTGTCTCATGTAGGATGTATAAAAAAAAATCAAAAAGATCCACCGTAGCTAGGATGATGTTGTTGTCATAAAATTCATTTTTTTGTGTTCATCAAAAAATCCCACAAATCCTTTAGGATGTATGGGTCACTCTTCAGAAATTCCTTTAACTTACCTTCTACATAAACTGCTATGGCTATGGATATGTAATTGCCTGTTCTGATGAAATCAGCTTGAACTTGATGGACAAAAGTGATTAACCTACACTAAATTTTGGAATTAATTTTATTTTATTTTATTGGAGTTACTTGTTATTCATTAAGGAGGCATCAAGGGTTGACTGTTCTTTCGTTGGTGTTACAGCTTTGAGATGCTGAGTTTGGTTATCAGTATGATATTAGAAATCTTATTAGACAATTTGTCATAACTAATCACATGAACTATATTAGAAATGTCATAACATTTGACAGCCAGCAGTTAAGGGTATATGCGGTCTAATGAATCTAGTAAACATTTTTGAGAGAGTAACCCAAGCCATGGACAGCAGTGTCATTGTGTCCATACAGCATTTCTTGACTGTACCAAAGCATTTTGTCAATTTTCAAATGTTGATTTATATATTTAATTTATTAGTTGATATATGTTTTCCAGGAAGTTCCGACTGGACATAAAGCCCATTTTCAGCAGAGGCCCGGGGAGAAAAGCTCCAAATACAAGTTAACAGTCGCACATTATTTAGTTCCAAGAATACATATAATATACATAGAAGTAGTTAAAATATATATTGATAGACAATCATATACATACAATGGATAATTCAAATTTTCTAAGAGTTTCTGTTTTAGTTTTGATTATCTAGGTAGAGACAGAATTTGAACTTTATATACAAAACATTGTCTAAGGTATTGTAGAAGAACTGTATTATGTAGAAGAGTTACTTGGATAAAAAGAAGAATTAGAAGGGAAATTGGGAGGAGAGTAAGTGGAAGAAGTATGGGGACAAGAGACCGGTGTTGCATATGGCTTAGAAAGCTGTACTAAGGGAGATATGTGAGCGACGTGTATAATGCAGGTAGAAGGTAAGTATAAGGAAAAGGAATGTTAGGTACGATAAGTACAGGGGAGTAGTGTTCTTAGGAGGTATGTAGATGAGGAAGAATTAGACAGCTGTGACAGGTTAGAGTAGGACAGTGTGAGTATGTAAAGTATATGATACAATTAACAAGCTAAAGGTGCTCCAAAATGACCTCAGTGTGAATACATTGATAGTAAATTGGATGAAGGATAGAACCCACATAGTTAGTATGGCAGGTGTATCCTCAGATCATTAAAGAAATCAGCCAAGTGCCTCAAGGATCCATGCCAGTACCTCTAGCATTCAGCATATACCTCTGAATGGAAAAAGAAGAACCTTGGTTAAGAAAATCAGCAAATGATTCTAAATAAGGTATCATTCTTAAATTCTCTTCCAAAGCACCGAAGGTACAACTGGTACTTTTGTGCTTTAGAAACAGAACTGACAATTAGCTTGGAGTAAAAGTGTGTGGTCCACAAATAATGGACACAGCACTCTTGAATGACCAATAGACGGAAATGTTGTAAGAACAAAGTTACAAACTTATGAACATGTTAATAGCAGGGGCATATTAAATTGAGTAAATCTAAATGCAAAAATTACAATATTGTCACATTTTTAATCAGTGAAACAGTGAAAAAAATATACACACACACACACACACACACACACACACTGACAAACATATATATATATATATATATATATATATATATATATATATATATATATATATATATATATATATAGATACATATACATGCACACACAAATATACATATACCCCGGGATTCATAAAGCTCGGCGCAAGGCCGGTGTTAGGCTTGCGACGACCGTGTGGTGTGAAGATGGCGCAGTAGCACCAAATGCATATTAATGAAGGCACGCTGCCACCAAAACCACGTGCATAGGAAAGGAGCGCGAGTGCATAGGGCGTGTAGAAGTGCCGCACAGAGGCGTGGAAATGTCAGCTGTTGACGTGCAACCTAAAATGCTTACATATAACAATTTGCAAGCTATAGTAATCACATCTGTCAGTGCCCGTGGATACTGAAACTTATGCAAAGCATGCAAGTCACTTCTTGCGAACACAAAATGAAGAAGCAAACACAAATGCACGATAGGGAATAACGGGTCCCTATCCCTCGAACAAATGACATTGAAAACCATGTGCCCGTAGTCCAGTGCAGTGTAGATAGTTATACCAAGTGGAAGTGAAATGCATCATATGTTAGCACGCCACCAATAGGTACGTCCAGCCCAATGGTCAGGGTCACCAGCTGACCCATATTGTGAGGGTGAGTACACAGCTGGGCAGATGTGTCCATAACAAATCCACGATAAATGTAAATATCTATCGACCGTATGACAGAATTATATCCCACAATGCATGTAATAGTCACATACAATAGGTATGTCCATATTTAACATACCATATGTGACAGGAAATAGAATAAGCATGTAAACGAAACAGAAGGAGCATATAAACTGCTACAACAACAAGACAACATGTAGGCTTAAATGAACAGTATTATCCATAGCATTGACTGTGGGTACGTGTGTCCCAGTACAATCGGATATGTGTCCGGAATATATCCCATCCTGGACATAGGAAAAGGTGGCATCCTATCACTGATCAGAACAGTCAGCCAAAATCTGCACATCTGCCGTACTTGTCAGGATGTGTCACAGTTGAACGGGTATTACCCGGGTGTACCAACCATGTCATGAAAGTTAAGTATGGGCGTGTACCTATGTGAGTGAGGTATAGCATGTGGAAAGTGAAACATGCCAGGGTAGTCCACACAACCATACAGGTACCTGACATATGTAGTGTATGCAATGTTTTACTTTGACCATGTCATGGGCCATCAACCAAAGCAGTGATGGATGGAGTGTCAGGAATATGTGTGTGGGGGGTTGGGTAATGGTATAACCCTCAAAGGTGAGACTGTGTCATATGCAGAATAGGTGAACTGGAGGTGTATAAGGGAGCAGCGGGTGAAGCAGAAAGAAACACAAAGAACATGTATACACATCTGCAATACAACCAGATAGGCTATACTGTAGAACACAATCCCGCAAACATATGAATATTAAAATGTGCGATACAAATGTACAGAAATGTCACCGGTACATGCCCACAGATTGGTCCTGATGGAACTGGCCAAATCAAATGCAACACACCTGGATGCATAATGGAATACCCAGCATCCCCTCCACAGCACATAACCTGCCCCCACACCTGAACATCCACCAAATCCAGCCAAACTTGGCCTACTAGTTTGGCGCAGCCACATCTACACATACTGACCACTACTCACATGTAGTAGGCAGTGTCACCCTAGGCAGTTTCAGGATTGCAAACTATGTATCCCTTGCATGTAAAACCCCCAGCACATTTTGTAACACCAGAAGAAAGGTCAGTATCGGTCTTGTTAAATTTTTGGATATCCCTCATGGGATAAGTAACCTGTGTAAACATTAGAATGGGTATCAAGACATGATGTCCAGTCCTGTAGACATCTGGAGACAAGTTGGAATGTGCAGTAGTGGTGCATGAGACTGTCCAGCCCTAGATGATGATGCAGAACCTACTACCCAGGATCAAACACCTGCCCGTGATGCACATGTCCCGACACGAATAATCGAGAGAATATATTGCACACATTCACATAGTGTCACATGGAAATAGGGTGATGAAGGCACTGATGTAAACAGGATACCCCCTGATCCACTGTGTGAGGGACAGTTACTGTGTGGGTAGGTGTGTCCTGACCAACAATGATACAATGCCAAATGTCCTGTGATTGTAGGAAATAACTACGTACCATACTGCATGTAACAGTTGCGTAAAGCGGTCACGTCAGGATAGAAAATATGTAATCCATGCAAGAAACAGACTAACAACTAAAGTGCTAAAGGTATAGGCTCACAGCTAGGAAAGTAATGAATGTTCTAAACCTGCAATGACCGTGGGTATGTGTTGACCTAAACAATCTGGTGTCCCCAGAATATATCCCAACCTGTACATATGACAATGTGTCAACCCTACCAATGGTCAGAGCATTCGCACAATAACTGGCCAGCCTCTTAAACACTTACAAAGCCAGTGACCTTTGGAGGAAAGGTGTTGAATGAGAATGACTACTTACAACAATGAAGAGTAATCGATGCATTTAACTGCAGAAAATTAGTAGTAATATGAATCTGTCAGCACGTTCCAAGTTAATAGTACTAATATGGTAGAAGTGTCATGATTGTCACTGATTTGTCATAGCCTTGTCCCTGTCACTGTAGAAACTAGTCCCTGAGTATCGCAGAGGTCCATACACATATGTACACCAACCAACTGTCACATCTGTTGACAGGACTATTGCATACCTGTAGTGAATTTATAACTGATGTCCAGAATAATATTCATTGTATCTATAAATGAATGAAATAATCAAAAGTGAAGGGAAACACATGGAACCCACCCACCCTGTATCATCATGTAGTGGAACCAATCCCTGCCCTATATTATGTAGCGCTGACCTAATAATGTGGTCAGAGGTGCCCAAACACCTGCATCTGTAAACAATGTTAAAATCTGGACTAACTCTGTCCATGTGCTATATCTGATATTTGAACAGCGCCAGGGCAGTTCTAGTCACCAGATGGACAAGCCTAAACCCGGACCAGCACATGAACACCCTGACAATCAAACATGCATATGTGTGAGGACTATAAGCGTAGGAGTTCTGAATATCCTTGGAGTGAGTGGACATGCAGCACAAGTCCAGAGCAGTAGGAAACAGGGAATGTCGGAAGTGTAGTACTGCGGATTTCCCAGCAGGAGAATTGATGCCTGCTGTGTAAGGGAAGCGGTGAGGCATATGTCAGAGTAGCTATGAACCATGGGTATACATATAAATGAGGCAGAACAACAATAGTGTAGTGGTTAGAGCATCCACCTAACGTAAAGGCATTCCCAGTTCAAGTACGACTGTAGCACATATTAATTGTGTAATGAATGAGTCTGTGCTGTAAAGCCAACATTTATACATGTAAAGGTGACAGCGTGTCTCGCATGGGGCTGTTAACCGGATTCCATCAATCAAAGTGGTACTTTCATAAGAAATAAGGCACATGTAATCCCAAAGAAGTGACAGTAAACATATGTAACTCAGAATAAGTAGATGCAAGTGCGCCTGCGTGGGTCTATGCAGCTTGTAGCATAGCAAATGTATGTTGTCTTGTACAGCTGTAACATTTATATATATATATATATATATATATATATATTTATATATATATATATATGACTTCACGAAACACCACAACACCGACAACGCAATCACCGAAACCACATAACCGACAGTACAAAAACACGAAAATCCACATGCCCGACAACGAAATAACCGACGTTACACAAACACGAAACCTTATACACTTCACACACCACAATCAACAAACAAAACACATTCCCCATCCAAAAACCACATACACAACACAAGCACACCAAAATCCCTGCAAACCCACACTAAACCTCACATACACAACTACCTACAACCCTGACCAAACCCTAACCCTAAGGTCCGTCACTACAGCACACTTACCTGACCCGCTCCTAACCCTAACTCACTTATCCGCCCCTAACCCAAACACAATCACTACCGCACACTTACTGACCCGCTCCCTAACCCTAACTCACTTATCCCGCCCTAACCCAAACACAATCACTACCGCACACTTACCTGACCCGCTCCTAACCTAACTCACTTATCCCGCCCCTAACCCAAACACATTCACTACCGCACACTTACCTGACCCGCCTAACCCTAACTCACTTAACCCACCCCTATCCACACTTACCTTACTCGCACCCTAACGTCCGTCACTACCCATACTTACACAGCCTTTGCCCATTTCGGCATCCTCAGCGCGGGTGCTTTCATCCGTCGGGTCGGTCTTCTGCACTGTCGATCTTCTGGGTCCCGTCGCGTCGGTCTTCTGCACTTTCGCTCTTCTGCGGCTCTCGATTTCGCTGTCGATGTTCCGGTGTGTCGGTGAAGTCAGGTAGAACCATATATATATATATATATATATATATATATATATATATATATATATATATATATATATATATATATATATATATATATATATATATATATATATATATATATATATAAATATATATATATATATATATATATATATATATATATATATATATATATATGACGAACGCCGAAAGATGAAAGCAAACATAAGGGTTGTGAAGGGAATCTAGAGCAAGTAAGGTATTATAAAGTGCTCGCAGTGTATGTCAGATAAAGCTGCACAAGTGTGAGTAGAGCACCGCTATTCACACTAGAGGCAGGGTTATACCAGTGGCCATAACATCGTTGAAGTGCTATGTCAACATTATACACAGACAGAATGTAGTACATGTTGCGACCACCTACACTTGTAACCCGCAAATCATTCATAATCCATAACACCAGGAAAGGCACGTATGTGCAAATATGAATGGATGATGAGCCTGTGAATACACAAGGCAGTACAAAATGTGTGTAGGGCCCCAACGCTCTGGAGAGGGTAATGTGTAAAGGTGTGTCATGGTTGCAATATCAGGTGTATAATGGTTGTTATGCGTGGAAACTCAACACGAGTGTGCTGGAGAAACTATGGATATGCGATTATGGACACAGGAGTGCTAGGGTATGTTGCGCCAGTTGCAATGGAGCGGCCCGTGGAGGTCAGCTAGTACGTAGGTAAGATTCCCAGATAGAGCATCATCTGCGTGGAGACATGCGTGAATGGGCATATCATTGTCAGACATTGTGCATCACAGCTGGCAGCCCAGCACGTAAAACCTAAACGCCACCCATGAGCAGAACGGAGTTCTGCTGTGACAACCCCAAACTGGGAAAAGCAGAAATACACAACTACATGCAGACATCAATATGTTGACATACAATCTCAGTAACACAAACACTCATTCTATTAACATTAATAATATGAATGTGCACAGAAACAAACACAGTAGCTGGAATAACAGGCTGTGCATACGAGTAATAGGTCGAATGACACTGTATCACATCACACTTATCAGCGGCAACTGAGACATGAAAAACATGCGACATCTGTCTGCTGTATAACGTGCAGTATACTGATCACAAGTTCACCTGAGTGAAGTGTCGGTGTCATAATGACTAAGGCAATAGTATGCTGCTGAAGCAGAGATAAAACCCAATACGCATGTGTAAGTGTCTATGTCCGGGAAATGTATAGGTTAACGGACACACAGATGTATATATAGATAAAAAAAAAAAAATATATATATATATATATATATATATATATATATATATATATATATATATATATATATATATATCTCTACATATATATATATATATATATATATATATATATATATATATATATATATATATATATATATATATATATATATATATATATATCAGAACTCAAATGGAAAGTCAGAGCGAGTAATCTTAGCCAAATAATAAAACACTTGAAAATTACGCGTTTCGTCCACCTTTAATCTCTGTGAACTTCATCAGAAAACAAAAATCACATGAAACATTCATTTTAAATACTGTTGAAACAGCAACCACATGGTCTTTTACACCAATAAAAATACTAATGTAATTAACAGTTGTCTTATACAACAATCAACTTGTTAAAAATATGTACCCAATAAATTTCACTATTTACATAAAACTACATACATAGTAATGTAAAAAATAATAACCACACTTTACTTGTGTTAACAATATACTAAAACACTAACATAAATGTAAAAATGTGTAGCTAATGTGAAGCTTTAAAACCTTTGTGCTTGCAAAAAACATTTAATGTTTATAGATTCATTTAATCCAGGTATAGCATCTGCTCTAAGCATAATCTGCCAAAAGGCTTCTCTACATTCCAATAAAACCTTATAATTACCAGTGAACAGTTCATCTTTAACCTTTTCTAACACTGAAAAAGTAAACTTTTTGAATAATGGACTGTTTTGGGCATGTTTAGCAAGTGCGTTGTTGAAATCCTTATTTTTTATAGCTAACAGGTGTTCATAAATTATCTTATTCAATGTCCTTATAGTTTTTCCTATATAGAAATGTTCACATGAATTACACTGTGCAACGACATGAAAAACGTGCGACATCTGTCCGCTGTATAACGTGCAGTATGCTGATCACAAGTTCACCTGAGTGAAGTGTCGGTGTCATAATGACTAAGGCAATAGTATGCTGCTGAAGCAGAGATAAAACCCAATACGCACGTGTAAGTGTCTATGTCCGGGAAATGTATAGGTTAACGGACACACAGATGTATATATAGATAAAAAAATAAATAAATATATATATATATATATATATTTATATATAGATATATATATATATATATATATATATATCTACATATATATATATATATATATATATATATATATATATATATATACACACACACACGAAGATATACTACAGATATATACATAGATCGATATATATACACAAGCAGGTATTTATATATACACATACACACAAAACAAATATATATGTCATTGTAGATATACACAGGTACATAACTAGGTTACTTTACAGCAATTAGGGGTAACATATATACAGCCTGAGCATATGTGACTGCGATGTCCAATAAATAAATGTTGTACCCTCCACACCGCCCCGCTAGGCCGGTCAGACATACAGACAGGCAATAAAGATTACTACACTGCTGCTGTCCAAAACACCGGCAGGAAAGTAGCAGTGGGAGAGATTTGCAAGGTCTACACTTTAAACATGGATAACGGTGTCCCTTGCGGCTCCCCAAAAAGTCAGTGCATGTGTCAACCTGTTGTCAGCGATGCGAGCAGGATGTAGGTGTACATGGAACAGTAGGTTGTGCAAGTGTATTGACAAAACGTACGACATGTGTCCCGAGACGTGGAGAGTGGGCAATGTGCAGGGGTGTGCTCATACCTCAGCTGCGCTCACAGTAAGTACATGTCATGAGTGCTGTAGAGGGGTGCCAGGTAGGTGGACCATGGGTATGCAATAATGGGCTTAAGTGTGCAGGTGCTGGTTGGCAGAGATGTAGTAAGCCCGCCCAGTGGAAGTCATTAATATTCCTATGTGGGCATAGCAGACGCCTATACGTCCCAAACCTGAAGCGCACATCTACCGGATAGTCTGTAAACCATCGGCGGAATACATAGAGACCAAATCGGTGGCATGTACCTGATTAGCATGGACGTCCATAGTTATGAATCAGAATGTAACAAAGTCCAAATAAACACTTCCAGAACTAGTGATATTAGGTGGACAGGTGGCAGAATACAGGTAATGACAGATGACAACATGTATGAGTCATAAACGGCATGTACCTCGACAAACATGAATGAATACTTACGCTCTGTGACTGTCAGTGTGTCTGGTTAATAGAACCAATCATATAAATGTGTCCCACAGGGTGTTATGCAGTGTTCCTGATACAGTGTTCATTCTCCCCCATTGGTATGTGAGGTCTGCTAGTGACGGAAAGTGCATAATTTGATGACCACCTCAGGTAGATGATAGCATAATTGATGAGGTTCCACACCCGTATGCCTTTGAGTGACACACCCGTCTGGGCAGTTGTGTCCTGCAAAATGAATGTTATGGCACATGGCCTGTGAGTTCGAGAAAGGAGGCCATATATTGTGTGTAGTGGTCCCAGAAATTAATTTGTTGTATCAGAAACAGCTACATGTAATAGGAAACAGTATTAGCAATTATAATGCTACAAGAATAACCTTAACGTATGCAAACCGTGGAAGTAGTCAGTTTACAACTGGCTGTGGGTATATGTTGCCTTGACACATGTGATAGCTCTACATATAAGATCTATAGGGCCACCACCATTCTGAATGGCCAAAGTGGGACCTGATCTGTAGAAATGTCAGACATACCAGGGCAGAACATACCTACAGCCATGCATAGTACAGCAATATACATATCAGCACAAATCAAAGAGTAGTCTAGCAGCTGTAAAGTTGCTTATGCTACTACATATAACATATAAGTAAAAACCAAAAGTTTGTATCCGACGGTGTAAATCCCCCTCTGTTCAGAAACCAAACAGTAAAAAACAAGCCAAATATAAAAGCAGAGAGGTAACCAAGGCTTCTCAATAATCCATTCATAAAGTGCCTGTGTCTGCTACTGGGATGTTTTCCAAAAAACAAGCTTAGATATAAAAGCAAAAAAGTTTATTTAATAAAACTGTTGTCGGTAAGCGCTTTCACATTTGCTTCCTCAGACCGTTAACATTCAAAAAATCAGTCTGCTCCTTTTATAGTAGTCATGTGTTTCATCTTATAGAACTTTAAAGTGATACAAACCAGATTATTAAAAGTTTCATTAAGGAAGATTCAGTGTCATGACATTTCTATATTAGATAGAGTAAATTCACGTCTATAGAGAATTTACTGGGTACACATCATTCAATACTTACTAAAACATACTAATATATAATGTTTATTACTAGGGAAGCATATCTGAATGATAATAATTACTACAGCATTTGAAAGCATTAACTGTTGCATGAAGCTCAATGAATAAAATATTTAAATACATTTTTTTCCAGTGTGTACTATAGATGCATTAAACTGTGTTATTCTACGTATACCATTCATGTATAAAACTATCAAAAACATTATACGTATGCTAATCATACAAAACAATGCTCACAAAACTAGTAGAAGTCACTAATCGTCAAGGACACAAGTTAAAACAGTCAGCAATTGACAAATTGCGTACACTTATAACAAATATCTTTAAAATACTTTATAGGCATATATGGAAGCCTATCGTTATATATTTACACTAAAACCTAACTGGACATAAATATACGGGTTGTTATTATTGTAAATAGCGCTTATTTAAGGCGTCTTGCTCTTAACACTGGTCGAATGGAAGCTCATTCATTAAGGCCACTGCCTTTGTCTGCTCTAAGGCGAATCATCCAATTAACTTCTACTCTCTCAGTAGTGTTACGAATATTCCCATGTCTTATTATTGGCAGGACGCTATCTATAGCCATAAAAATAAAGTTGTGTTGATTACCATATTGGCCTACGTGCTTAGCCAATGCATTGTTACTATGTCCAATCCTAATGGCATATAAGTGTTCTCTAATCCTAATTTTAAATGCCCTATTAGTCTTACCGACATAGAAAGCTTGGCATTCTTGGCACTTAGCCAAGTATACCAAGTTAGCTGTATTACATGTGGCATCAACCTTAAAAGTGAATATCTGACCAGTATCTGGGTGCTTAAAAGTATTCCCTTCACATATGTACCTACAATACTGGCATTGTTTACAAGGATGGGTTCCCAATAAGGCCACTTTTTCTCGACCATCATGGCGATGACAAAGCAGCATCTTAAGATTGTTCCTATTTTTATAATGGAACTTAGGAGTGATGCCCACTAATGACCCAATCTCCTGGTTGCTGGTGAGAATCGACCAGTGCCTATAAATGATATCAATGATGTCCTTCTTGTCATTAGTGTAATACATTTGTATTTTTATTTGCTCATTGTCTACTTGTCCAACTATAGGTTCGTGTATATAATCAGAGAAATAGGGTGCCGCTCTATTTGATCTTAATCTATGTATGTCTTCTAAAGTTCTATCAACTTCATGCGGCTTATAACCCCTTTGAGCAAGTCTCAGTTTAAATTTATCTAGTTCATTCAGGTAACCCTCTTGTGTGGCATTAAGCCTGGAAATTCTCATACCCTGACCTTTAATGATATTCCGAAATATATAAGGGGGGTGCATACTTGTCCTATGTAGGAGGCCATTCCTATAGCATTTCTTCCTATACACACCAGTATTCACTTTTTCTTCCAGCACCCTTTCCACATAAACATCCAAGAAGTCTATGCGGTGTAAAGAGTGCTGATGCGTAAAGTTCAAGTAGGAGGTCAGCCCATTGACTAGGGTCATGTATCTATCAAGTTCGAGGTGATTACCTTGCCAGACAAGAAAGACATTGTCCACAAAATGACGATAAAAGCATACGTGGGAGGCATGTAAATCACAAGGAAACAAGACATCTTCCTCCCACACAGCTAAGAACATGTTGGCGTAGCTATTGGCACAGGAAGTGCCCATAGCCATGCCATCACGTTGGATATAAACATCAGTTCCATATATAAACATGTTGTTCTCCAAAATGACTTCCATAAACATAGAAATCAAGTCAATATGTTTTTCAGTATATTCACTGTGTAGCGTCAAATACTTTTTTATGGCCTCAACCCCCTCTCTATTAGGTATGGTGGTAAATAGCGATTGGACATCCATAGTAGCAAAATACATATCCTGAGACATATTAGTATTCTTAAAGAACTTATATAATTCTACTAGAAATTGTTTAGTATCTCTAAGGATATACTCATTCCGTTCAACAACAGGTCTTAAATGTTTCTCTACATAGAACGAGAAAGGCTCAGTGCACCAACTGCCTCCTGACACAATAGGCCTCATGGGGGGGTTTGTGCCATGTTTATGTATTTTAGGGATGCCATGTATACTTGGTATCATAGGGTACTCCACTAATAAATATTTCGCCAGTTCCTGGTCAATGCACTGACTGACTTGCAAATCATGAACTATATCTATCATTTTGTAAATGATACTCTGAAACTGTTGTTCAGATATAGTCTTATAATACCTCTCATCTGCTAGCATATCCAACATGTTTTTGTGATAATGTAAAAGATCCATTACAACCAAAGGACCTCCTTTATCTGCTGGTCTAAAAATTACATTTTTATCTGCTCTAAGCCTATTCAACGCCTGCTTTTATTGGAAAGTCAAATTATATGACCTATGTGAACTGCGTGTGCGAGCAGCAAATAACTGATATACATCATTTTCTACAACTTTGTAGAAGGCCTCTAATAAAGGGTGATTTTGAGGTACATATTCACTCAATTTTCTCAATGATGGTTGTACCCTGTTAAAATTATTCCCAAACTGGTATCTAAGCATTACATTTCTACTAAACAGTTCCAAATCAGTTAGTACATCAGTGATTCTACTATTTACACTAGGAATAAATGTTAAACCTTTATTTAACAGTTCAAGTTCATACGAATCCAATGGTCGATGCGAAATGTTCCATACTAAATCATTATTCATTTGTTCCACATTTTCTTGAGTGTCTGTCCTTGTATCCTTTCCCCAGATAGTTTGCGTTTCTGCCTTCCTCGACTGGCAGACCGATCTCGTCTGTCCCCCCTCCCCATAGATATGGGAAGGGGAAACTGGGGAAAAATTGTTTCATGTGGTGGTTGTGAGGCACTCAAGGCAATGTTCTTGGTTGTCTTAGAGCGTACTACAGGACCCTCTGTAGGCTCAATGCTCTCACAGCCACCGTCTATATGTACTTGAGCTGTAACCAAATGTTTATGTGTATCCAGATTATTATGTGAGTTTATTCCTGTAACACTGGAGAACCCTGGATGAGAATTAGTAGATGTAACAGAAGCTTGCAAGCATGATGATTGTTCTGGTATAGTATTAGGTAGTATATAACTCTCTTTAGTTGGTAGGGGCATGCTATTAGTTGAGGTCACAATGTTAGTAGAATTGTGCTGAGCTCTAGGCCAAGTAAACACATGAGATGTGCGATAATCTCGTACATCTCTGTCTATTTTGTCTTTCTTTTGATGTATAAGTCGTCTTTCATAGACCATGATGCCATCCAGCATATTGGAAACTGCTCTTTCAGCTAAAATCTCTGGATATTTGGTGCTAATATCATGTTGTTGAGTCATAACTGACTGTTTTAATTCATCTTCTATAGGTTTAAAAAAGTCTAAAAGAAGCTGCATATACTTCATACTGTGTTCAAGATTCAACTTCTGCCATTTAATAAGAAGCTCTGGGTACTGATCACCATAGTTTGGCATCTTCAACACTCTTAAGACTCTTGGTACTATATTCTTTTTAAGACATACTTCGAAATGCAGTCTTTGTGTAGTCAACCATTTCAATCTAAGCATATCAGCCTCTAAATTGTGAATCTTCCTTAATGAAACTTTTAATAATCTGGTTTGTATCACTTTAAAGTTCTATAAGATGAAACACATGACTACTATAAAAGGAGCAGACTGATTTTTTGAATGTTAACGGTCTGAGGAAGCAAATGTGAAAGCGCTTACCGACAACAGTTTTATTAAATAAACTTTTTTGCTTTTATATCTAAGCTTGGTTTTTGGAAAACATCCCAGTAGCAGACACAGGCACTTTATGAATGGATTATTGAGAAGCCTTGGTTACCTCTCTGCTTTTATATTTGGCTTGTTGTTTACTACATATAACATATCAACGTGTCAGGTATACAAGACCTGTAACAAGCAACCACTACAGACATGTAGAATATGAGAATGTCCCCTAATCAGGACAGTTGCAATGGCTAGAGTATCGTCACATGACATATGCCTAATGAGGGACTGTCCCATGCAAAGTGGGAAAGGTATTATTCCTACAGTCTCCCGTCGTGCAATCTGAAAGGTGGAAAACATACAGTAGGTATGCGGTAGCATGACTCGTCGAACAGCTGCGTTAACAAAATCATATTCACATGTCAACATTGCAGAGTGTCGGTTCCCATGTATCAGGCAGATGGGAGCAGATCATATGAAGAACACGCATATAATATGATTACATCATTGGACAGGCCGCCGAGCCCGTACAGTAGAACGCCTGCTGTCGCCAAATGGTTAGACATACCTGATACTGTAGTCATGTAGTCCGATGTAATATGCATCACAAGGGATCGCACACACCCAGCGTGAGTGACAAATGTAAGCAGAAATTTTGGTGAGCGAGTGGCTGTAAGCGTGTTTGTCTACCAGTATGCCAATAGTGCACTGTCAAAGAAATGTGGAGTCTAAACGGGTAAAAGGTGCTGGAACCAGAGGTCAGCAGTGCTTAACACTGTGCAAACCCATGCACAACTGCTCCCACCTGCTGGAATGTGCCTTACCCAGTCCGTATCCAAAGGTGTTGGTCTGTCCGCAAACAAAGAACTGCCCTATTCACATGTTGGTAGCAGTACCCTGCGCACATAGCTCATGTGAATTAACAATAGACCATGGCATATGTACAGACAATAGACCACACACACACCATGCAGTGCAGTCATCCAACAGTATAGCAATGTACTGGCAGATACGTCCGGACCACTGGTGTATGCATGCCTGGTCGTCCTGTGTGTCAGTGTATGAGCATGCCCAGTATGACTGTTACGCATGTTGTCGACCGACATTACCATCATACCGTCATGTGTGTGAGCATGCCAAGTATGGACAACTGTATCGCATGTGTCACATGTCCAGATAGTCAGTACTGTGTTGCCGACCCCTCTGTTCTACACAGACAAGTGTCATGCTGTGTCTGCAGGGTAGCTACTGGTCATGTGGCATTGACAGTTGCAACATGTCTGCATAGCATGGGGGGACATCCAACCACATCCACAGTCCTACACAGCACCGTGGGTGGCGCACATGACTCTCACATGTGTAGGTTGGACGGGGGCACAGCTGACAGTTGTACACATCTGCCGCTACTGTACTGGTATGCCAGGTACTCCATGTCAGTGTGTGGACCTACCTAAATTGCCAGTTGGAGAGATACCAGTGTACGTCAGGTACCAGCGTTAAATACCAGCACAGTGGTGTTGGACGTCCTAACTTTCACAACCTACATTAAACCACCTGGCCTGCTGTAGTCTGTGTGTGTCTTTGGGGGTTGGGGTCATTCATTGGGCATATCCATAGGCCATTGTATATCATTAGTCTGTATTGGTCCACACCTGTCCAGCTGCATGGAACGTGTGTGGGCTGTATGGACACACATGATGTTCAGCCCATAATCTGCAGTGGGTTAGGACACCCTGTGTACTACTAGCTACCATTGTGACCCCCGTATTTGCTACAGATGTCATGGTGCCACTATGGACGTGTACTGTCTGCTTCCCTAACAGTCGGCCACCAGAGTCTCTGGTATGCTCACATACATACCATAGCAATGGGTAAATATACATTCTAATACAACTGCCAATTTTTAGGTCAATAGACGTACCCTGGGGCTGTTCTGGACCTGAGGATGATGCTGGATGGCTGCCTATGTCGGATGCACACAGTGCACCTCCTATACATGGCCGAGCACAGGTAGTGTCATGTTTGGCATCCATTGTACTGTGTGCAGGTCAGAGAAGGGACATCCGTGGGTACCTACTGTGTCAGTGAATATGCCTTGTGTTGCCTCTTTGCCAAGGGCAGGTCATACTGTGCACGGCCTTTCGCCGACTGAGCCCTGTTCAGGTAGTCCCTTTGTCAAGTCACACTGTGCCTGTACAGGCCTTGCCAGTGGTGTTGGGCCATGTGGCCCTGTCCCATGCTGTTCCTGCAGCAACTGTTACTGCAGGATCAGAATGTGTAGCATAGCAAATACCATAACAAATTGTGTGCATGTAGCTAATGAATACTGCAGGGCTCCACCGGATGTATCCAGATACCAGAACCGTGAACTGAGCATCCCAAACACATGCTCAATTACATGTCTTGCCTGTGCATCCTCCTCATTATGGTGTGAGTGTTCAGATATGTGTGCATTGCTGCTGGGTGTCATCAGCCACGACGCCAGTGGTTACCCAGCATCCCCCACTAGGACACTGTAGGGGATGTCCATATTGGCAAAGGTGTGGTACAGCTGTGTCAGAAGCCATATATCGGAATCATCATAGCTTCCAGGGCAGACAGCACACACATTCAATCTAATGCCCTGGCCATCGCATATGGCCTAGCTGTTGGAGAGTATGCCCCTGCAGTGACTGTAGGCCCTACCCCGCTCACCGGGTGGTGCTTTGATGTGCATGTGTGTGCAGGCTATGGCACCCAGTACCCCAGGGTAGTCATCCATGTGGTTGAAGAGATGCATATTGCTAGTCTACTAATCACGTGTGTTGAGGACATGTACGTGCTCACTAGCATGTGTTGACATAGCGTCTGTGAACTGGTGCAATACTCTGGATGCAGATGCCTGTGAGATCCCCATGATATCCCCAGTTGTGCTGTGTGAGGTACCTGTGGCTAGTATACCCAGGCCAACACATACCGTGGTATCCACTGTGATGGGTTTCCCTCGGCCTGTTTGATGTGACTGGTGTGGCAGGCACAGGTCAACAAGCCGCTGTAGGAGGTCTCTATCCACCCCATAGTGCTCCACCATCCCCAGCTCATGTAGCCCCTGGTAAGTCACCCTGGGTCTATAAAGTCTTATGTCACCCCAGTAAGGGATGTTCGGCAGCATACACATCCTCACTGCCCTCAGCCTCCTGCACATGTTGGTCTATGTTGCCTGCTGCAGCCCTTCTCATTTGGTTGGACTGTGTCATGAAATGTCCCCGCAGGTATACACCAGTGGTGTAAAGTGCGAAAGAAACCTGTGTGTATGACGCTTGCTCACATTACCGTACTGTTCAGGTGTGGGCTGGCCATGTCATCTGCTGATTGTGCTGATCATCACCTGTTTGTGCAGCCTGTACACCCTGACCACCTCACCACTGCTGTTGTCCCTCCCAATGTCACCAGGCAGGTACAGACACACCTCTAGCTTAGGCATGCTGAGGCAGGAGCACTCCCGAGGCACAGTTCTGCAATGTACGTACAGTATGCCTGACCCCCCCTCCCATGCTGTCAACTATATACAAGCCCTGCACCTGGCTAATTACACGCATACACTCCAGATATCTGCATCACACCCTGGGGATAAATGAGGTACACTATTGTCATCCTCATCTGCATAGTGTAGTCTTCTAATGAATAGTTATATGACCCATACCGAACCTCCAAATTAATAACCACTGCTTAGTGTCGCTCAGATCCATACACAACTGGTAACAGGTGCCTTACTATCACCATATTTGATGTCCCAGCAACAAAATAACCGGTGTCTACATGACTACAACCCAGGACCCTGCACACAACAGATGATGTGCATTACCACTACGCCATAGCAGATATACATACATCCCAGGTTATCACGTACAGATCATCCAGCACAAACATTCAATAGTGCTGATGTCCCCAAACATATATGTTTATATCTATGTCTATCTCTCTATATATCTACATATATCATATATATTATTTGTATACATATATACATAAATATACATACACACATATACATGTACACACATATGTAGATTTTGCATTTATATCACAACAGCGGACCACATGACAGCAAAACATTAGACAGGCATGAAAAGGAAACTACATGTGCCACCTGCATCATGTAGTGTTGTTACTATCAAGGCATGTGTGCTCTGTTGCGTCACATGGGTCAGACTGTATTAAGGGTAAGAGTAGGGCTGCTGACATTTACTCACCAGACCTATTGGCGAATGTATGCATTGACAACCCAGTGTCTTGGCAGAATATGCAGGCTGTGGACACTATAAAGGTCAGCAACAAAACACACTGAACACATCCCACAGCTAGCCACCCACAGATACCAACACATAGGGTATAACTGCCAAACACACACACCTGCCATGCCTTGGAATCGAGTACCTACCTGTCTAGTCTACCACAATACAGCATTACGCAGTAACAAAACGTGCTATCGAGTTTCAGCATCACCGCACTCCCAGAGGCATACTTCTAGGTGGATGACATCATCAGGAAAGGCAAAGACGCCTATAGGGAATGTATGGAGAGGGAGCCATCTGAAAGCATTACTCTTTCCCCAGGCAGCTGGAAACACACACACACACACACACACACACACACACACACACACACACACACACACACACACACACACACACTTGGCAGGGCCAGGAGTCGAACATACACCTAACTACCTTATCACACTACAGCATTACGCAGTTACAGAACATGCTACCGAGATTACTAGAACACAGCACTCTCAGAGGCATACTTATAGGTGGATGACATCATCAGCAAAGGCAAAGACACCGATAGGGAATGTATGGAGAGTGAGCATTCTAAAAGCATATTACTGTCCCAAGGTAGACGTAGACAAACACATGGCAGTGGTGTGAGCGGGACAACTGTCTGTCTACGGAGCACTATTACAACACTACATGGATATGAGAAGCGCCACAGACAGTACACCCTTCAAGACAGTCCCAGTGTGTTCAATGTAGGAATTCATCCTGACGTGGGGTATGGACATCTGTTGCTTGCATGACCACTATCGCTATACAGGATTTCAGTGGTCATGCCCATATACAGGTGCACATAACCGACACAAGGTGTCACTGGGCATGCTCACACACTTAGTAGCACACGTCCGTTTGGAATGTACTGTGTGTCCATCTACACAACAGCGTACTAGGCAGGCTCACACACTTAGTAGTAGCGAAGGGCTGTCTTGAATGCACATGGATTCTAAACACGGAAGGGCACAGTTTGGAATGTACTGTGTGTCCATCTACACAACGGCGTACTGGGTGTGCTCACACACTTAGTAGTAGTGAAGAGCTGTCTTGTATGCACAG